>NC_080786.1:116537066-116840096 GCF_028018385.1 Neofelis nebulosa
AATTCCTCATAATGAATGAATCAAGGAGTGAGTGAATGAATGAATGAATGAATGAACAAGTTACTGGTTCTGTTTCTCTGGAGAGACTTGACTAATACTGTCATCATCCACCATTACCTCTTCTTAGAATCCCTAGCTTCTCTGTCCACCTGGTAAACTCCTACACATATATTTTAAGGCTCAATTTGATATTCAACTTCTCACTGAACTCCGGGGAAAGAAAGCATGGTCATTCCATTCCCTAAATTCCCATGATTCTTTACACATGCCTTTACCTGAACACTTATTATATTTTACTATACGTGTTGTTTTAAATATCACATATCTCACCTATAGCACTTAGAACGAAAGGGAAGAAAAAGAAAGGTAAGGCAAGGGTAGAAAAAACAAAAGGACACTGCCAGGAGCATCCGAAGATGGCATGAATTTTGCTTCAGTTATAAATATTAAAAAGGCTGAGAGAGCTTACATTTAACTTGTTGAAACAACCAAGACACCATTCAAGATCGAGTGTTTAATAAATACTTTGATGATGTTGATAGGAGTCAAAACATTTCCCACACTTTTCTTTGTTTGCCTTGAACACAAGAAATGCAGAGAAAGAATAAAAAATATCTTTGGCCAGAAACAATTTAGCATATTTGAAATTAATTATTTCAAATTGGAGATCTACCTCGTAAGGAGAATTGAAAATAAATGCTTTAAAACAGTATCATTTTATGATTTGGGGGGATTACATCATGATGATCAAATCTTTCCCAGTTGCCTCTTGATTTCAAGGGCTTTTCCTAGTTATTCTGAGAGCAGAAAAGGATGCACCTCAGTACATCCAAAAGTCAAAAAGTAATTGAAAACAACCAACAGAGTGGAAGTCTCAGGAGGAGCAAAGGTCCCAGAGTGCTGGCCCTGTCCAGAGAGAACAAATCTAGAGAGTCATCCAGTCAAGGACCAGCTTAAGAAATCGGTCAGGTTCTGCATAGTCAAATTCACGGAATCTGCAGGAGAGTAAAAATGGATGGTAAATGGAGACTCTGAAACACAGAACAGGCAAGATCATGAAAAGTCAGCTGAGAATTCCACAACTGAGGCCTAAAGTGTTTCTTTTATATAGGCCAAAGTAAAAGAGCATTTCAGAGGCTGCTTGCAAATGAAAATGCAGAGCAGAAAGAAATCCTTTAGGTGCCCTGGAAAAAGTTAAGCCTCCTATTAAGCTCCTTCTAGAGAAGGGCTGACGAAACCACTATAAAATAATAGGAATGGGCCATCAAACCTATAATTTAATCGTCACCTTAGAAAGAGGTTTGCCCCCAGTTTTCTGATGCAAATACCCATACTTATTCGATAGTGTTCAACACCATGTGATTCAGAGCATAACTACTTCTGTGGACAAATGAGCCTTTGAACTTCAGGAGGCAAAAAAAAAAAAAAAAATCAAAGAGAGATGAGGAGGTGTGTACTAACCCACATTCACCTCTGCAAACTCAAGCATTTACTGTACAATGTGGTATGGGTTAAGCATTGAGTAAGATGCTTCCATACACCTCATCTTCTTATTTAATCTTCATCAAACCCTCATAAAGTGATCTTCCATTTTACAGATGAGGGGAATCAAGACCAGAAGATTTATTAACTTGTCTAAGTCGACAGAGCTAATAAGGAAAATTTCTAGGATTCACACTCACATATAAAAGCTACAAGTCGTCAAACCATGCGGAAAGAAGCCAAACTCACATCCATTTTGTATTCATATAAAATGAACCCTTGGTTAAATTTTATTAGCATTTCCTTCATTCAGCATTACCTACATATAACATCATAAACTTTAAGCCTGCTGGAAAATGTAATAAGGAAGAGAAGTTTTATCACATTTTAAATATTAAAAAGGAAGAAAAAATTGCTATGGTTTTTGATAAGTGATGAATTTGCTTTAAGTCAAAATCCTGCCACAGGATTAGGAATTGATTCAGTCTTTCAAAATATCTGACTTCAGTTAACTCATACAGGTAAGCAAAAAATTAAGTTGGAGGGCCACCATACATCAAAACATGTCATAAAAACTGAACCAAATCTGGTACATTGACAAAATACCCACTTGGGTTGCAACCTAAATTATGAACTAAGGCATTTTTTAGTTTTATCGTCATCCCACTGTATTCAAAGTATGTGTGCCAGTCTTTTTTCTCTCCTTTGAGTACATCAAGCTCATTCTTACTTGAGTCTTTGCATTTATTACACTTTTTGTTTGTCCCGCCTCAACATAAATGCAACATCCCATCTTCAATATCACTTCCTCAAAGATACGTTTATTGAACATCTTAGCTAAAGTAGCACCCTCTCCCTACCCATCCAAACTCTAAGCATATGAAATTATCCAATTATTTTGGTGCGTTATTTTCTTCTTCCTGACACTAATATGAAAGCTTCCTGAGAGAGTACGTTTATTTCTATATGACCATAATCTAGAACCATGTATGACACATATTTATGAACTAATTATTAAAGCTCGCATTTGCAAGATGATTCTATTTTTTTTTCTGTCCTATGAGAACTAAAAGTTCTAGAAGCCTTGAAACATATTGTAAGTGGTTTCTTACTATCTTTCTTTTCAATAGAAACAGGACTAAAAGCAGACTAGATAGAGGCCAAATATATATATATATATATATATATATATATATATATATATATATTCTGAGAAAATAAATAGCCAAGTGTGAAAGCCCTTTAGTAGCTCAAAATAAATTATGGTTTTTATCTTACGTCTTCCGTTACACCATTAAAGAACAGAGCATGGTGTAGGTTCGTAAATTAATCAAAAGCACCAAGTTGAATCAAGGAGAGAAACAAAACAAAAACTGAGTCTGGTTTTGCACTAAGTCTGGGATCTTGGGTGAAGGAAGCAAAACGAATAAAAATTAAAATCAGAAACACAGGAACTATAGCTCTCGTTTATCAAATCAAGATCAGATACGGAGAGGTGAGAGTCAAACCCATACCCAGGTCGAGAAAGACAAATGAGAAGAACATAAGCAAGATTTCACTAGGTGTGGTTTCTGCCATCACCTGAGGCTAGCATATCTGTTTGTTAAGTCCAGTTTTTCAATTTGAAGTAGCTATTGTCTTTCCTCACCCTCTCACTACCTCTTCCTTATGCTTTCCTCTGCCTATTCCAGTTTTACTCATCTTTCATTTCCCAGCTCAAGCCTTATCTTTTTTTTCCAATATATAAAATTTATTGTCAAATTGGTTTCCATACAACACCCAGTGCTCATCCCAAAAGGTGCCCTCCTCAATACCCATCCCCCACCCTCCCCTCCCTCCCTCCTAGCCTTATCTTTGATATTAAACATCCAGTAAATCCAACCCCTAGAATTCTTTTTTTCCTGAATACCTGTTACTATATCTATAGTTAATACCATCATGTTTGCCATGTAATGATTCTCTAAAGAAGAAACTCTCTGGATTTTTTCCAGAACACCTTCTTAGGATAGAGCTATTTCTTTTTTATATCTGCCTATAGTGACCAATAAAGAAATATTGATGAGAAAATTCCACCCACATTCCGTATAAATAAAAGTATCCCTACTATCTATAAGTATGTACAAAATCATGGAATTCTTTCTACTTTTGGAAATGCCAAGGACAGGTGGGTTCAAGGTAGCAACACTTTGGACTCAAGTAGATCAAAATATACAAAAAAAAATGCTAACTGCAAGAGCTTCAGACACAGGGAAGTGAAAGAAGTGTCATTGGAAAGAGAAAGAGAAAGGAAAAGGGTTCATGGTTGTAAGATAATTATGAAAAAAAAAAAAAACCAGAGAGAGTCTTTAAGAGTTTAATGTGAGAGTGGGTGAAAAAGGGAATTCAATGAAAGTTTTCAATGCAGATCAAATATCTACTATGATTGGAAACTAGGCAAGAAATTAACACATGGAAAGGAAGTAATTCGTGATATTGCAGAGTACTTTATAGTCTAGTAGGAAAGAACAGCAAAGTAGGAAAGTAGGAAAGAAGTCACATTTTTAAAACAGGATAGTTAATTTCATCAATTATCCAGTTTTGGTCCTTACACCTACTTGCATTTAATATTTGGTTATTAAAGTGAAAGAGAAAACTTTATAAAGCATGAAGTCAAAGTGAAGCTAGCAAGGGAATGCAAGAACACGTTGCTTTCATAGCAAGCCATGTGTTGCTCTCAATAAAGATGATACATGACTAACCTGGAATCAATATGAATGTATATAAAACTTATTCTTTTCACTGGGTTATTCTATAACTAATATATACCTTGCTGAATATTTATCATTTGAATGTGGAATACTGTTTTGCCAATGCACAATGTATAAACAATAAAAACAAACATTTCCTCCCTCACTATTTTTCTCTTATTCTTGCTCTGGCTTTTTCAGGACTAGGATAAATGAATAGTAAGACCTACCTCACAGTTCACGAAACATGGTAAAGGAAGCATAAATCCCCAAGATAGCATTGCTAACAATCTCTAAAAGAAGTAAATGGCCCATGGATCCTTTAAATGTTCCAAGTACAGCAGCTGAATGAATATGAGTCATACATTAAGTGGGATCATTTGGAAGGATGAATGGAGCTTTAAGGTGAAGGGGTTTCTTGTCCAAAGCTGACAGACAGAGGTATGCAAATATCTTTGCCTCTTATATTTTGCAATATTAATATAGTCATGAATGTGTCACAGTTCATTTCAGTGTGGCCCCCAGCCATTTACAAAATGAAATCCTCAAAATCAACCCTCTCCTCAAAGGTCATGAAGCAAACTGACTTTGCCTTGGTGGTCTCAGTAAAGCCAGTAATTTTTTTTTTGTAGTTATTTCAGTAACAGAACTGTAAGCAAGAGAAATCTAAAACTGAAGTAGTAAATTCTATCAGTCAATATCAAGGACTACAAATGCTCTTTCTTGAACAAAGATGGAGCCACATCTTCTGTCCTCCCAGATTCCTTCTTCTCCCTCTCTACAAACAACATATAAGGAATCTCCAAATCCTGTATCTTTCATACCTCTGCATTAACTTTGAAACTCATCTCTTTATCTCTTTCACTATTGTCACTGCCCTGTTTCATAGGACCAGTCTCTGTGGCCCCAAAAGACACTAGGCTGGATTTCCTATCTCAAGATTGCTCTTTCTTGCATATTTTCCCCATATATCAGCAGCAAGATATTTTTGCTTTCTGATTCAGTCCAAAACTCTTTTAGGGTTTCCTATGGTCTCGTGGAAAGTATAGACTCCTCAATATGGCATTAAAAAGGCCCTTAAGGGGTGCCTGGGTGGCCTGGTCAGTTAAGCATCTAACTCTTGGTTTTGGCTCAGATCATGATCTCAAGGTTTGTGAGATTGAGCCCCACGTTGGGCTTGGGATTCTCTCTCCCTCTCTCTGCCCCTCCCCTGCTGGCCTGCATGCTCTCGCTCTCTCTCTCAAAATAAATAAATAAACTTAAAAAAATCATAATCCTAATTACTCTTCAAATTCATGTCTACCATCATTACTCTGTGATAATCATTCCAAGATTATTGCAATTGTTTGATTTATCCTTCCCATCCTTCTCCCTTTGACTAGCCCCTCTCCACCCTACCCTACTCCTTATCAATCTTTCAAAAGATCCCAGCTTAGAATTTCCAATAAAGCAAGGTAATGCCTGTTGTGGTATATGTTCAATATTCAATAGTTCCTGGCCAATACATTTTGTCAAATCAAACTGAGCTAAGGCAAACTAAGGTGGATAAACTCTGATTCTGGGACTTTAGGTCAAAGATTAAGAGAAGGACAAAAATAATTTTAACAAGGTAATCTTTATAGTGATGCTATCTCAAGCGTTGGATTCTACCCATATTTGAAGCATCTTCTCACAGTTCAAAACATAGGTGTCGTCCCTGACACCTAAAAATGAAGTAATTTTTCCTTCCTCTGAACCACAACAAATATACTTTGCATAGCACTCAACTTTTCCAGGATTATCTCGAGTCATGTCAGGTCACTAGTGAAGCTTTTATTTGATCAACCAAATAAAAAGAAAGTAATCTTGGAATTATTTTAATCTGAGACCATGACTTATCTGATAAACCTGAGTCTGAGAACCACATAATATACTTTGTGAGGAGCGTAAACTTATTGTAGAGGTCAGATAGATTTTCTCAATCCTTGCTACAGATTCAAATTATGCAGGAAAGTCTAAGCCCCTTGCCAGACCAGATGAATTGAAAGCTTTAAATGTGGGGTCTACTTCTGTATTTTTTCAAAATATCCCCAAGAATTTGGTGAAATCTGCGAATCATTGGGTCAGAATGATAGGTCAGCAAATGATTTGTAAAAAGGGTCAAATAGTAAATATTATAGACCACATAGTATCTGTTACAACTACTCAATCATATGGTTATAGCTTACGTGCAGTCACAGACAATACTTAAACTAATGGTAGTATATGTGTGCCAACAAAATTTTCTTTACAAAAACATGCAGTGGACAGGATTTAGCATATAGGTCATAGTTGTCAACCTCTGACTTAGAAAATTCTGTATCTTCTCCCCAGCGAAATGACTTTTTGTATTGTTTTATTTCCCATTTTGTTACTGATAAGACATATGCCTCTTTCATTAAAAAAAATTAGCCAAAAGTAAAGCTTATTAAAATTTGACAGAGCACTTTTATAATATGATTAAGAACCATCATGGAGAATGTTCTGCTTATAACTGTATTTATAATTTATGAAAATATGGTAAATTATCACATTTTTATAGCATCTTTCATTCAAAGCAACTACACGCTTTTATTCTAACCCTAATTATTTATTGGGAAAGAAAATTAAAAGGAATATCAGTGTTCTCACCTTTATTTACGTATTCCAAATGACAACAGTAAAACACAGCTGTTGCTGGGGTGGAGATAGCAATGAAAGCTCAAGCAGAACTGAAACAGCCTATTACCTGCAAAATCATGTCCATACCGGCGTCTCAGAAGACTGATTTCAGCAACACCAATGGACTGTGAACTACATTGTTGTATTACAGCCCAGGTTCATAAAGTTTTATAGTGCAGATGAGGAAAAACATGAAATAATGCTGCAGATGGGGTATACAGAAATTCCATTTGCCTACACGTTTTGACTGTCTATAAGAAAGAAACCTGAGGTTGGTTCCCAGGACTGAAATTTAAATAATGACTACTAATGATATGCACGGGTGGCAAAGAGGTTAACTCAAGGTAATCCTGATGTGAAATCATCAATTTGTAGACTTATTTTGATAATAACCAGTTGTTTTCAAGCACAAGGAGGTCAGATTTCTTCCGACTTCTTTCTGTAAGGACGAGAACAAAAACTACTCCACTATTAGTAATCAGGCCTGAAAGCAATTTGATATAACTATTGTGTAAGACAAGTGACCACTGGGCTGCTTTCATAGAAACAACCTTAACATGATGTATACCCAAGTGTGGATTATAACAACTGGAGGGCTACTTATGACAGATTCCTGAGTCTGACCCAGATCTGAGAGACTGTCAAGTGATTCCCTAGTGCATATCGTACATCAAAATTTAAGAATCATAGCTTTCGGAGACAGTACACTATTGTGCAAAGAAATTCAGTCCAACACCTGAATTCTAAATCTTGCTCTGTTATTAACTACCTGAGGGAATGTAGGCAAGTCATTTAACCTTCTAGGTATCTTACAACTCTGAGATGTTATGAATTCCACACGATGATTATACAGAACATAACTAGACCTGTATTTATAGCAGGGATGAGTTGCAGTTAGTAAGGTCTATGAGTGACTGGCGGAAAAACTAAGGAAGAATGAAAGTTAGCTGGTTTCAGGTTATAATTTGTATTTTATCTTTTCAACTGAAGAGGGTTAGCCATTTCACTTTCCCCTTCGCTGTCTTTCCAAATACAGAATTTATGTAAAATGCTAAGTGTAATCTTACAAAATACGTCGGCTGATATTTGCAAATGTACACCACAAGGAGTTAAATTACCTTGTAGCCTAATCATAGCATAAAGTTTCATTCCAGGAAACACCAATTAAAAAAAAACTAAGAAGATTTTAAAAGCAATTAAAATGGTCTCTTAGAGAAAATTAATACACAGTAAAACTTCATGAAATTCATATTCCTCTGTCTATATCAAACCTATATTAAATGATGCTTAACAACTTCATAGTCTCCTTCTCAACTGGAATTTTTCTCCTCATGAACCTAGAGTCCTTGTTCAAAGAAGTTATAGTAGCAGATATGACAAAAAATGAATACTTCTTTCTTTAAAAAAGAGATAAACACTAATAACTTGATATATTTCCTGTCCCAGAGGGGGGATAACATTTGTAATTTTAAGAAATATACACAAACTATTATTTCTTTAGTTATTACACTGAGGTATTATCCATTTATTATTCCCTAGTACAGAAAGCAGATAGATTGGAATTCCTAAACTTCCTTCTTACCATCTATTGATTTTTATTTATTTTTTCCACATTTTCCATCATTATAAATTTGCATTCAGTTTTTTAAACCATAATTCTCATTTTTACTTGGCATTAGTTTTGTGTTAAACAGGCTCAGTGCTCTCACTACCAGCCCATTTATAACTCACCTTCATCATTCTTATTTTAAGATTTTTTTAAAATTTATTTATTTTGAGAGTGAGAGAGAGAACGTGTGCATGAGTGCACAAGGAGAAGAGAGGCAGAGAGAGAGAGAGAGAGAGAGAGAGAGAGAGAGAATCAGAACAGGCTCTGCACTGTCAGCTTGGGCCAATGTGGGCCTCAAACTCACAAACTGTGAGATCATGACTTGAGCTGAAACCAAGAGTCAGATGCCTAGCTGACTGAGCCACCCAGGCACCCCATAACTCACCTTCATCATTCTTAAACCCTTCACTTTAGTCATTTCTGGACTTCATTATCAAACCTATAAGAAATGTTCTTTTAATCAATTGGAATATAGACCTGCCTGGCAAATTTACAGTCCTGATGATATGAAACAATGGGAGAAAGGGAGAACTAGAAACACTTTATTGAACAAGGAAAAGTGCCTGAAGTGAGACAAGAACAACAATATGTATCTACCTTAGCAGAAAGTTCCCTTCCCTGCTAGCCATGCAATTGCTACCGATGCAGGGGAGGTGGCTGGGGAGTCAGAGAAGGCTCACAAGCGATGTAATTCAATGAGTTACAGAGACGATCAAGATGTTTTGAGAGACAGGGAAAAGAAAAAAATGACACAATGAAATGAAGAAAAGTAAAAATGGCACTGGATTACTGAAGAATAATATTGGATGCTAAAAGATGATGAGAACAAGCATCCAAAATTGAAAGGAAAAATGGTTTTTTATCTAGAATATTTCATCCAGCTAAATCATCAAACCATACAGGGAAAATAACATAACAAATAGTGTTTAACATAAACAAACAGTGTTTTAACATAAACAAATAGTGTTTAACCATGGCCAAATGCCCTAGTAATAATATAAAACGAGAAAGCCTTAAGCAGCCCCTTTAATACTGATAGAATCCTTCCTACCAAGTTAATGGAATCAAAAGCAGCAAGCATCCAATTCATAGTATTTATGATCTTGAGGTCCGTCCATTCCATGCAGGGTGCATTGACCATGGAGGTTTGAGCCCAGTTTGGTCTACAAACATACTCTCATTTATGCCTCATCTATTTTTGCAATATTGTTCACTGCTTTGGTATAAATCAGAGTAAAAGTAATTTGAGCCAAATCCAAGTAATCTTTCTCTCCAGTCTTAAACCTAGATAAGCCCTGTGATGTGACCTAATTCAGAAAGCCTCCAAATATTAACCTTCTTTCCAGAAAGTGAAAGAATGTTTCCAACCAAATGAAGGGATAAGCCAAGAAATAGGAAGAAATAAGATTCAAGAAATGGGATATTTAACAGAGGGAGGAAATTCAGGAAAAATTAAAAAAAAAAAAAACAGGATGACATTTGTGCATTAGTTCTACAGATTGGAGCAGATGGGTAGAGGTATGGGAGAGGAGGTTTTCCAAGAAAGTGAAATGGAACTGATAGATTATTTAATAAGTTGGGGTGCTTAGAAATCTGATAAGTGGTATTTACTAGATTGTATTGGAAAATTTGGGAAAACATTTGATCATAGGTATATACAAGGTCAAGTAAATTGAAAAATTATACAATTATCAATCAAAGGAAAATGAATAGGTAAATGGGATGAGCAGAAGTGATAAGATTGATCACTGTAAAATGATAGCATCTCAACATCTTAATAAGTAGTAAATAGATACTTCCTAAAATGGGTATTTTCTAAAACTGCATACACATATTAAAGAGCTATTGAAGTAAATAATAAAAGTTATTGCTCAAGAATT
The DNA here is from genome assembly GCF_028018385.1 of Neofelis nebulosa. Classification (NCBI taxonomy): domain Eukaryota; kingdom Metazoa; phylum Chordata; class Mammalia; order Carnivora; family Felidae; genus Neofelis; species Neofelis nebulosa. Next base: position 116,547,443 of record NC_080786.1, read on the forward strand.
AAAAAATTCTACCTCTGGGGATTGAATTTACAAAGTTGGAGAGACAGCACAGCAAGAGATTGCTATTTTTCCACATAAGCACTGTAAAACAACACAATAATTTGTATTCACAGTATCACTTTGATTTTAGAAAATCTTAATTTTCAAATGACGTGTGTAAGATGATGTCTATGAATGTCTATGCTAAATCACAAAGCACTTTGTTTCACCCTAAGTCCTCCAGAGAGCAGAGCCTGTAGCAAAGATTAAGGGGAAAATGCTTTATGTGGGGCCATGTAAGCAAGCAGGGGAGGTGAGGGTGAGGAAAAGAAGGAAGAGAGTCAGCAGTAGACAGTAGATTCAAACATTGAGATGTAATACCATCCCATACCAGCTACCATTTCACCATGAGCTGCAGAGACAAAACGTCAACCATCTCACGGAACATCTTCCGCAAGGCTACAAGAAGGCACTTCAACATATAACCTTATATTGCCTCTCCCCACTTCCTGTTTCATTCGCTATGTCTCATTCTTGCTGCTTAACATCGCACTTTCAAATAGACAACTTGTCCTTAAGCTGTTGTCTCGTGTTCTGTTTTTTTTAGGACTAAGAAACTCACCAAAATAGAGAACAGGTCACCAAGTAAATAAGCTAGAATTCCAACTCGAGGTTGTAGCCATGGTCTGTCAAAACAAGAGGAATATTGGTGCCAAGTCTTTGTTGAGAGACAAGTTCCCATAAACTTCTTGAATTCCTGCATACTCTGAATCTTTGAGTAAAGGGCATACTTGAATATGGGAGCTAGTGTTTGTGTATTCCACTAGAGAGTTTTAGGGACATTCCAGGATAGTAAAGATAAAGGACTTTTCGGGGCACCTGGGTGGCTCAGACAGTTGAGCGTCCGACTTCAGCTCGGGTCATGATCTCGTGGCTCGTTATTCAAGCCCCACATCAGGCTCACTGCTGTCAGCCTGTCAGTGCAGAGCCCACTTCGGATCCTCTGCTCCCCTCTCTCTGCCCCTCCCTTGCTTGTGTTCTCCCCCGAAAAATAAATATTTATTAAAAAAAGATAAAGGACTTTTCTTTCCTTCCTATAGATACTTGTTTATATTCCAAAGCTATAAATTTTGACATGTCGTCCTTTGCTAACCTGAAGGAGATTTTTTTTTACATTCCAGGTTAATGAGGAATCTCTCTCCAGACTCGAGAATGAGGACGTCAGCATCTACACCTATGAAAGCTCAGAGCCTCCTTACTTTGGGGTTCTTCTCATGTGGTGCAACCCTGCACATGCAGATAACTACCTGGAACTTATCATCTCGCCCTGTGGGAAATGGAACATGAGAACCTGGTGTAAGTTACTGCTGTGGCTACTACTTTTTGCTATAAGCAAAAAAATGGTTTCTCTGACCCAGAGAATGTTTGTTCTTGTGCGTGTGTGTGTGTGTGTGTGTGTGTGCGCGCGCGTGCAAACTGTAGCAGACTAACTCAATAATTTGCGAGAAGAGTAAAATATCAGACCCTTCAGCTTCTGACCTAACAGGTTGTTGGCAACCCTCTTCTTACTTTTAAATGGGTTCGCTTCTCCTATTTAACAGAAATACTTTAACTCCAGAAAGTTTTTCCTTACATTAAAAACCTATTTAAGTGAAGGGTAATCTCAGATCTATTATTGACACCTGATGTTTATATCCACAAGAAGGAGACTTCTCTAAGACTTTAGTAATTGAACAGTTTTATTGCTGTAGTGATATAATGGAAAAAGCATGGTCTTTTAAGTACAGGGAGGCCTGGGTGGCTCAGTCGATTAAGTGTTCAACTTTAGCTCAGGTCATGATCTCCCAGTTTGTGGGTTTCAGTCCTGTGTCAGGCTCTGTGCTGACAGCTCAGAGCCTGGAGCCTGCTTCGGATTCTGTGTCTCCCTCTCTCTCTGCCCTCCCCCCCCCACCACTTGTGCTCTGTCTCTCTCTGTCTCTCTGTCTCAAAAATAAACAAACATTAAAAAATTAAAAAATTATATAGAGAGAAAACTTCTGGTGATAATATAATCAGAATTAAAACTAGTATCCACAAAAACAACTTTCCATGTACCATGAATTCAGCTGCCTCCTCCTTTCTGACACTCAGCTGTTCTTTAAAGAAGAATAAATCAATAGCTAAACACAGATTAAAGATAGAAGATGCTCTCAAAAGTTATGTGTGTATTAGTACTGTATATCATTTACAGATTTTTCAACTTACTAGCCTCTTATAAACTTACATACTTTACATGAGGAAAGTATGTTAATCATCAACTCATACCAGCCTTTCCATCTTAAGTAAATATTACTTTTAATTTCTCTAAAATGATATTATTTTCATAGAGAACTTACGAGCAGAATTTTTTCATCTTGCCATAGGAAAGACAGTATGAGAAAAACTTTTCAAACACAATAAAGCAATCAGTATTGACATAAATTAAGCTATTGAAAGCATTTAATTTATGAATTAAAATCTCTGGATCAAAAAAAAAGTTTCTTTAAAGAAAATACTCCTTTTATCTTAACCTGTTGTTGTTGTTGTTGTTGTTGTTGTTAAAACTACAATTACCTAAGATGAACTCAGGAGAGTTCCCAGCATTGACTTGACATCATTACATATTGGAAGGAAAAAAAAACAAAACAATGAATTCTTGATTTATTCCCAGAAAACAGTAAAGCTTTCTCATTAACTCAAATGCTATCAATGATGTAATTCTGCATATGATCTGTTTTTCAGCTAAATTTATTATCTGAAGGGAAAGTGATAATGTTTATGGGCCATATTGGCTACGGAAACATATTTTTCATTAGAAATCAATGGTCTCCTCTGGTAGAATCTGTGGTTATAGATGAGCAAAACAAGTGTTAGCAAATAAGAAGCGTGATATGCCTCAGAATTATAACTTTCTCTTAATTGTTCAAGGATCTTCTGTCATAGGGAAGTAAACTTCTAGGATAGCTCCAGAAAATGTGTTTGCCACTTTATAGTTCTTTGGGGAAAATTAGAAACCACCTTTCTGTGACTTTCTGGTAGGAATTGTTCATTATAACCAGAGAGAATGACAGTCTTTTCTTCAATCTAATGATGTTACATTTTATGAGATTTCAAGTCAATGGAATTATCTTTGATGCCAGATGTTACTTATGAAGCAATAGGTGATCTATCTTAATCACAGATTAGTCATCTATGAAAGTATGATATCTTTCCAATGATGTTCCCCATAATAAGAACTAAGACACTGAGAAATAAATGAAATCCAAGATAAATAGCCATCCTACATCAGAAACTACATTCATTAACACATGAGAGAAAAGAATGGAAGAATAAAAAAACACAGGCAGGAATATATGTGGTATATTACAGCTGGTTCTGATTCCCAGCAAGAAGCAGGTACACCCCACATGAATTCTTGGATGCTTGTGTCTAAATTAAGTAAAATTTACACACAACCTTTATTACCCTACAATGTTACTCCCACAAAATAAAGCAATTCATTTATCAGAAGTCTTTTTGCCTTCTTCATAGTGCCAAATTCTCTTTTATTGACCCTACTTTAAATATTTTCCAAAGCAAAACATGAAAAGGACAAAAAAAAGTAGCAGAAACACAAGCAGTTTATGAGGAATGGGGAACCAAGTCTATTTATACATCAGTGATTTGGATGCATGAATATATTTATTCTGCATACACAATGATTACATTTCCAAACTGACTCATAAGACCCTAATTCCCAAATGAAGTCTCACAGTTATTGCCTTTTGCTGTTTTTTTTTAAAGAAATTATAGAGAGTAGCCGCTTCGTTCTCTAAATTTCCAGCATGTATTTGTTTTTATCACTTATAGAATACTTGTCCCATACTGGCTTATAGTTTTTTTGTGCACAAGCCATCTCTTCTTCTACAATGAAATATCTTAAAATATTCCAGGTCAGGTCAAACTAAAAAATACTTTTTGAACAACAACAAAAAAAGTTCCTAAATTAGTTGTAAAAAAGATGAACACAAAATCATCTTTGAGAAGATCTTTTTGACTCTTAAACTCCTAATTAGCCTCTATATTAAGCAGTCCATTACACAAGAAGCTATTTCTCCAGGGAAGTGTAAAACAAGACCCTGTGTGGCCTGACGAAATCTGCCTCTTGCAAACATTTTGATTCAGATTTGGTTCTTAAGGGAGGTTTTTATAGGGGTCAAGGTGACTTTGGGGAAAGGAATCACATCTTTGACACTAATTTCCAATTTAATATTAGCTCTGATGGATTGAGATGGTCTCAAGAGAAGACTGCTAATAGGAAAAAAGAAACACAGGCTCCAAATGTACCCATAATAGAAGAAAGGGGAAGTCAGGACCAGGGACTCAGGCTCAACACCGAAGCTAAGCAGTTGATAGATAAGGGTCAATTCCATCCCCCTGGTAAAGCGGTCAGTGTTCGGGAACAATGCGTTAGTATAAGGGTTTAAAGTAACAATGCTTTATAGTTCAGAACCCAACAGGCTGTAACTATTCGGGCCTGTGCAGTGATTTGAGCCTCAAGGAGTTTTTGTTTTGTTTTGTTTTGTTTTGTTTTGTTTTGTTTTTGTTTTTAAAACATAGAATAGACAAGGTTGTGTTTATCTATAAAATTTAAGTTTTCAACCATGTTAGATTCAAAGGGCCACCTAATTTTTGAAAACAGCACTGATTTCTTTTGTTTGTTTGGACAACTTGAAAGAGGAAAGCTTCAAAAAGGAAGTGAGAGATTATCCTAGTAGGGTTAAAAGTATGTGCCAAATAACTGGGACTGGAAGGAATAGAGAGAAATGTAATAAAATTGTGGTCCCATAACAATATTTTATTCAATAAATATTTGCTCTTATAATTCTACCTCTTTTTCTATTGAATGCTTCTGTTTAAAAAAACAGGCAGTTAAACTTAAGAAGGGAGGATAGTTTGATTTGTAGGTATTCAGATTGGGAACATTATATAATTTTTTTCAATTTTTTTCAATTTTTTAAACTTTTTTTTGTTTTTTGAATGTTTATTTTTGAGTGGGGGGAACATGAGCAGGGGAGGAGCAGAGAGAGAGGGAGAGGGAGACACAGAATCCAAAGCAGGCTCCAGACTCCCAGCTGTCGGCACAGAGCCCAAAGCGGGGCTGGAACTCACAAAAGGCGAGATCATGACCTGAGCCAAAGTCAGATGCTTAACCAACTGAGCCACCCAGGCATCCCAGAAATATTATAAAATTTTAAAGAGACTTTATTTGATGGTAATGACCATTTATTTTCATGTTTCATTTCATATTAGAACTTAACAGTTGGATTTTTCCCTCCCTCACTCGGGTATTTTCAATACTATCACCACATTTACTCCTGACAACTTGGACTGGGGCCGTATGAACAGTAACTGGAGATGATTTTCCTGAAATACGTAATTAGGGGCTAAAATTAGGGGTCAGAGGAAGGAAAATGAAGGTAAAAGTCGAGGTGTACCTGTAATGAAGAAACGTTTGGCACAAAACAAAACAAGCTTCTGCAAGTGAAAGATAGAGGAGATGGCAGTATGTAAAACAGCCAAACAGATTCCCTAAGAATGAACGATTACTAGCTTTTCCACGCACGGCTGTGGTGACTGGTATTTTTATACCAATCTTCCCACGGAGAACATTTGGAGAAGCTAAATATAATACTTTAAAAATAATTTGAAGACAGGAGCTACCGCAGCAGAAGAATTTAGGGGCCAAAATCCCAGAGGAAAAAGAAGCACAGAAGACTAGTATTGGCATCACTTTTCCCCAGTAAGCATGTGCTGATTCATAAACTGTGGCCTGTGTCAAAATTGCAGGGGAGCTGAAAGCAGTGGCCAAGAATCTAAGCTGCGGTGGGGCAATCTCTCTAGAGGATGAATAATACTGAGGCTCAGGAAGCACCCAGGAGGATCACCTGGTAAATCCCCACAAACTCTCTGTTGGGATTCCTGAACGACTGTAGATACAGAGCTAGTTAAAAACAGTTCTGCTTATAGAAACCCTGAAATAAGGTTATCTGTATCTTCCCTAATAGTTTGCCAAAAGCAACATTTTCTCTGAAGGAAGATAAGATCATTCAGAGCCTTAAACATCACCAAAATTTATTGAGCACAACATCCACCATTTAACAAAAGCTACCCATCGTATCTGGCAATAAAACAAAAATGCTAAAAAACAAAAGAAAAAAGAGATAATAAAGCATTCCCACAGAAGATCCATATAGTGGAATTATTAATGATAGAATTTAAAATATATATTAATGTACTCAAGAAAATAAAATACAAGTTGGCTAAGTGAAATAAGTCATACAGACAAAGACAGATACCATATGTTTTCACTCTTATGTGGATCCTGAGAAACTTAACAGAAGAACATGGGGGGAGGGGAAGAAAAAGAAAAAAGTTAGAGAGGGAGAGAGCCAAACCATAAGAGACTCTTAAAAACTGAGAATAAGGTGATGGGCATTGAGGAGGCACCTGTTGGGATGAGCACTGGGTGTTGTATGGAAACCAATTTGACAATAAATTTCATATTTAAAAAAAAAAGGAAAAGCAGTAGAAATTTAGTCTATAAAAAAGAACCAAATCAAAATTCTAATAACTAAAATTAAGGATTCAAATATTGATTTAGTAGCAAATTAGACAGACATAGCTGAAGTGAGGATTAGTGAACTAAGAAACCCACCAGTGGAAAATACTACACTGATACATAAAGAGAAAAAGAAGGAATGTGCAAAAAGATCATAAAAGAAATATGAAATATGGTGAAAATTTCTAACATGTGTGGATAGAATCCAAACAGCTATATTTGAAAGACTGGACCAATTTTTTTCCAAAATTGCAGATATTAAGCCTCACATTCAAGAATTACTATTAAATTAGTTTTCTTGATACTTAAAGTGTCTTGTATTCAGAAAATTATTTTTTAAATTGTACTTCCATAATAATAATGATTATAATAGTGATCTCTATTCTATAGACTTTACATATATTAACTCAATGCTCACAACCCTACAAGGTAGCTATTCTTATCATTCTGATTTGCAGTTAGAAACTGGCTCAAAGAATTTAAGTAATTTTCCCATGGTCACAAATCCAGTGTGTAGCAAAATCAGATTCAAACTCTGGCATCTAGTTCTAGAGTCCAGCTCCTAACCACTATGCATATTTTAATGTAAATGATGAATAACACTTTTATATGAAAGTGTTGATCACAGCCTACCCTGAGGAATTTAAAATCCATATTAATTTTTATTGTAATTAATTACAGCAAGTCTTTAATAGAAAACCGCCCCAAAGTCCATCTCTTAAAACAGTATGACAAAATATTTTAAAAAATGAAATATGGATAAAGTTAATTGCTTTAAAAACTCTGAACTTGATCTGCAGGTGCCAAGAAGTATACACAGTTTTTGTAATTAGTAGATGATTAAAAATTTTACAGTAATGTGACTGGTTCTCTGTGCTGTGGTAAATGTTGGATCTAACTTATATACAGTAAGACTTATATTGTCATTTCATATTCTGTCCTCCAACGAATTCATTTAGCAGGATAAAATAAAGTAAGAAGACTAGTGAGACTATTACAATACATCAAGCTACACCAATATATAATAATAATAATTATAAAATATAACTTATGTGTATAAACTAAATATCTGAATGATTGGAGTTTTCCCAAAGTATGCAAGCACTCTTTAATATTGAGAAAATGGCTTATTTGGCAACTCTAGGAATATATACACATATATATGTATATATACATGTGTGTGTATATATATGTATATGTGGATATATATGTATATATGTGTGTGTATATATGTATATGTGGATATATATGTATATATGTGTGTGTATATATGTATATGTGGATATATATGTATATATATGTATGTGTATATATGTATATGTGGATATATATGTATATATATGTGTGTATATATGTATATGTGGATATATATGTGTGTGGATATATATACACACACAAACACACATATATACTTTTTTTTTTTTTTTTTTTGGAAAAAGGGAGATACAGAGTATTAATGGTATTGGGTCTTTGTTACTAGCCATCAAGTCCCAAGACTGTCTCAAGTTTCTAACCTTCCTAAGACTTGAGTGCTTAGCTCTGTCACTGACTCCATTAGGCACCACAGAATGCTTTCAACAAATTCCTCTTATTGCTTAAAGTAATTTAATTTGCCCTACTTTCACCAAGGAGAAAAATGGATCTAAGAGAGAAGAAACATTGATTAAGTCACCTTGAATCTTTCTTTCCTTACCACTAAATTGAGGGGTAAATAATAAATGCCAAAAAAATCAAAACAATAATAATCTCCAGTTATTGAGTACTAACTGTATGCCAGGCAACTTACAACCACTAGTTAATTTAATGCATAAAACACAAAGAAACCAGAACTCAACTAAAATACTTGAGTGGCCCATGATCACTGGTTGAGAAATGAGTTGGCTGATTGGAAATGCAGCTTTTGGATAGGTCAAGAACTAGGCCAATGTATATACCAGCATTAAGCGATTTACACAACAAGAAAGTTATCTGAAACTTAATTAAACATAATCTCTATTTACAAGAATAATAAGTGGATAATTTGGTGATGTTCCAAGGTACATAAATATCAAATTCAATAGATATCAGTTAAGATTTATTAAGTACTTATTCACAGCACTAGAAACTATGCTACAGCATTTTATGTATTTGATATCATTTAGTTTTCTCAATAACCATGTGAGGAAGGTGTTAGAATCCATATTTTACAGATTAAAAAGCTGAGGATCAGTGATATGAAGGAGTTTTCTCTAATGATTATGGGTATAAATACAGTTAGAGTTATTTCTATTGATGTCATTTTTCCCCAGTTAGGAGATTTGTTGTTTATATTAATTAGAGCACAGCTTAGCAACTGTAAGAGCATAAATAAAACTGATTAACAAGATCAAAGTTTATTTCTCAGTCACACAGAAACCAGAGCTAGAAGGGGGCCGTCTACCCTCTCAACACACCATTCCATCACTGGGTTCCAGGAGTCTATTATAATGTTTATCTGTGCCCAGACCAAGAGAAGAGAGTACTTAACCTTTTAAGACACAACCTAAAAGTCATACACACAAAACCATGGTATATAATGTGAAAAGGCAATTACTTAAAACATGATGTGACTATTTCCCTTTGCAGTAGGCAAGACCATGTATATGAAGGGCTCGTGAATAAGCTTTTTGCTATGTGCAGTATAAGGGAGAAGTGCCTGATGTCTCTTTGTATGGTTTATTACTAGAAAATGTGCTACAGGGAGTAATATTTTCCTTTGTAGTATACACCAAAAAATAGGTGCTGGGATTAATTTTAACAGAGCAGTGTTTCTGTGTCTTACAAGGAAAAGCACCACTCGACAATTAAGGGGGGAAAAAGGTCATACCTGAATGTCAATCCAGGACATTGTCAAACCCACAGAGAAAAAAATAGTCAAAACTTGTATTATCATCGCATTTCATCTACTGAGAACATATGATTTTCAGCATATTATGTGAAGAAATTGGCAATAAATATAAGACTAATTTTCCTCATTGAAGTATAATAGCAGTCAAGGGAAAACACATTCACCAAATTCAAAATAGGGTATGAGATGAAAAATACTACTTCATGACAATAATGCCTGGCAAAACCATCTACATGATTACATATGACTTGTTTTATTGGCACATCTCAATGATATGCTGAATAGTTTAAAGAGCCTAAAGCAATCATTTGGGCATCAAAATACTGCAATTTGACTTTTGAAGACAAAAACCATAAGCAAGTGCCAAGAAATCAGTGAGTTTCACACTTTCCTAGCATTTGTTTGTTTGTTTTCACTGATTGAAGAAATAGATTTAAAAACATTATTGGGCACATTTATAAACATCCCAAAACAACAACAGAACAGACTCTCCAGAGTTGAAAGTAAACAAAGAATATAGATCAAGGATTAATGGATTTGGCTTCTGAATGGAAAAGCTTCATTGACTTAAAAGGAAATTTGATTTGAATATCCAGAATGATCTAACAATTAGAGCCATGCATAATGCCCGTATCGTAAGATAAAATTTTCTACTTTAGTTACAAGATAAAAGGTCGTAAACACTGATTGGATGATGAATCTAATGTATGGTTTCAGTTAAAAATTATCAAATATATTTATCTTGGTGAAAGGTTGCACACAACCTTTCTAACAAATACAGAGTTGGTATAATTACCGATTTTAAATATTTTTTTAATTTGTTCATCAAAGGTTTATCAAACACCTGTTTTACATCATGCTACATGCTGGGTGCTACAGATCCAGAAATTTTCTCTAATTAATTAATTTATTTATTGTTTAATTTATATCCAAGTTAGCATACAGGGCAACAATGATTTCAGAAGTAGATTCCTTAATGCCCCTTACCCACTGAGCCCAGCCCCCTCTCACAACCCCTCCAGTAACCCTCTGTTTGCTCTCTATATTTAAGAGTCTCTTTAAAAAAAAGTCTTATGTTTTGTTAAATATTATTTTTTAAATGTTAAAGTTTGTAATTAATCTAAACTTGATGGTTTACAAGTATGCTGAATGATCTTATGAGCTTTAGTTGAGAAAAAATAGTCCTAAACTTTTCTCATTATTCAGGGAAGATTTATTTACAGGATGAATAAAACTTCCACTTGGCATTTAATTCAACAGCTAAATAAGGAGACATTATAGAAGTGTGAAAAAGTGGAAACCCATACAATGAACTTCAGAAAAGTGTACATTTGAATGTAACTATTTTATTCTTATTCTGTCAACACCGTCAATTTTAATCAATGTAGATGTTAACCATACATTATCATAATGTCAGTTTTTTTAATTCAGTATTACTCATTATTGGAACTGCCTTCCTTTCGACATTTTCACTATTTTTATTGATCCTTCCATTGATTCTCTATGTCTTTCCTACAGTTACTAAAGAGAATCACGATTTAACCATGTATCTTTTGTTGAATACATATAACACTTTTCCTTTATCTACCATATCCAGCCCTACGCCACGGAGATGATCGAACTCGTTTAGAATTTTGTATAACACTATAACACCTTCTACTGTTTTGGACAAAAGTTGATTTTTCATTTATAGGACAAAACTGGTGTGTGTGTGTTTTTCATACTCTCATCCAATTTATATTTTAATATTTTCTGGACCCACACACCGATCAGAAAAACAAAAAAAGGATTCAGCACCTACTTCGACTTTCCCTACTTGATTCCTCCTGTTTTCAAAACACTCATGTAGCAGAGATCCAAGGCTGCAAAACAAGATGAATTGAGCGGAAGATCATTAGAAGGAACAATGTGGCACTCATCATTTTGTGCTGTCACAACACCATCTGTGTTACACCAGGCCAGAGTAACTTTGACATGACAAATAAACCTCTTAGGGGAAATGGGGATTCTATTAATTGTTCCACTGTCTGGCCAAACACTAGTGATATACTCTCCTCTAATGTAGCGCCTTACACAATTGTTACTATTGAATTAACAATAGCAATGAATTATGATTTTTTAAAATAACATTTATTTCTTCTGAATGAAAAATAAGATGTAAAGTATGACACTCTCACTGGGGTGGTGTAAATATATTCATGCAGCCTTGTAATTATATTTATACCTCACCTGGGGGACCGACTCAGAAATACTGTTTTCTTTACCCCACTAATAAATATTGTTTGGTGAAATTACATCATGTGTCCTCATGGCAGCCGTTTCCCTCAACTGCAAAAAGTGCTGAGGTTACTGGTTCAAATAACTTTTGATCTACAGGCACTGACCTTCTCCTGAACATTACTATTATTAACAACAACGACAGCTAATACCTACTGATGTTTATATGTGCCAGCTGCCCTGCTAAGTATTTATGTGGATTATTTCATTTAAACCTCACAGCAATCCTGTGAGCTGGAGGCTTTTATTAGCCCTATAATTTTCTAGATCAGGAGTTAGCCAACATTTTTGGTAAAAAGCCGGATAGTAAATATTTTTTTTTCTTTTTTTTTTTTTTCAACATTTTTTATTTATTTTTGGGACAGAGAGAGACAGAGCATGAACGGGGGAGGGGCAGAGAGAGAGGGAGACACAGAATCGGAAACAGGCTCCAGGCTCCGAGCCATCAGCCCAGAGCCCGACGCGGGGCTCGAACTCACGGACCGCGAGATCGTGACCTGGCTGAAGTCGGACGCTTAACCGACTGCGCCACCCAGGCGCCCCGTAAATATTTTAAGCTTAGCCAGCCTTAGAGTCTGTCACAGCTATTCAACTGCTAGTGTGGTACAAAAGCAGACAATACATAACCAAATAAGTGTAACTGTATTCCAGTAAAACTTTATTTATAAAAAAAAAAGCAGGGGACAGGTTGGATTTTGTAGGCCATTGTTTGCCTACCACGTTCCAGATGATGAGATTGAGGTTTCACAAGGTTATAGAACTCACCCAACATCACTAAGTAGTGAGGCCAACATTTAAAAAATAGACTAACTACAAATCTGAGCTCCTAACTACTATGTTACATTGCCTTTTGGATCCTAGAATCTTTTGCATCCTCAGTGATGAATGGGAAGATCGAGGACATGGGAAAACTGTAAGGTCTAAACAACTGGTTCTGGAATTTCTCTTAGAGAGGGAATTCATAGGTTCTAAAGGACTCTTAGTCACTTGGGGAAAGTTGAAACCGGAAGACAACTGTCAGTAGCCCTCAAGCTAAGAAAAAAAGACATGGAGAGAAATTGTGAGGTAGCATAAGTGAACAGAGGGAAAGAGAATAGCTGAGTGTGTTAGGGGTGATTATGGCCTGAATGACAGGCAAGAGCATCAACAGATATGAATGATTAAAAAAAAGGAGAAGATTGAGAATTTTTAACATTCTGTCACTTAGGCTACAAATAATAGCACTCCTCGAACAGGCTTTAAAAATAGAGGAAGACACTGTCTCATGTAACGAAGGTCAAAAAGTGGGATAGGCTCCGGGAGTAGTTCATTCACAGGTCCAACTCTGTTTCTGCACTATTACCTCAGCTCTCGCTTCTTCTATGTGTCAATTGTATTATTAGAAACTCTTTCTCCACGATAGCAAGATGACTGTCTATAGCACCTGTGGCTGCATGCTGCCTTGTTCATGTATAGTGAGGGAGAGAAGAAAATCCTATCTTCCAACAATCGGAGAAATATCCTTTCTTCCCAGCTGATTATGCTGAATCCCCTGAATTAATAATCCCCCCCCCCCGAAAAAGGCCTGAGTGCTTGGAGTTTAATTATGGATTCTCAAACCATTCCCTAGAAAAAAAGAATGGGTTTTCTAAGAGTGTCCTGCTAGACTAACCATTGCACGGTCAGGCAGCTGTAAATGTAGCCATTTCACTTGGGTTATATGGGCTTCAGGATGGCTATCGGAACAAAACTGGGATTCTTTTATTTTTTTTTTAAGTTTATTTATTTTAAGAGAGAGAGCGCGCATGTGTGAGCAAGGGAGGGGCAGAGAGAGAAAATGCCAAGCAGGCTCTGTGCTGTCAGCAGGGAGCCTGATGTGGGGCTTGATCTTACAAACCCTGAGATCATGACCTGAGCCGAAATCAAGAGTTGGATGTTAAACCGACTGAACCACCCAGGTGCCCCCAAAATGGGATTCTTTTAGAACATAGAAGATATACATCTCTAACTCAAATGATGAAAATGCTTATGTAGCTCTGGAATAAGACTGACTTAAAACAACAAATAAAAAGAAACAGGGCTTGCCATTAGCATGGAGATTCTGTTTTAGAAACTATCACAGTGTAAGTCAACAACACTGAGGTTTTACTTTATGCTAGGCATTGTGACAGAACTGGGTATAAAGAAAAATTGACAGTTACTTGTGGGAGACAGCATACAAACAAACATTTTGAAATAATCTGCTAAGTGGATTAATAGTGGCATACCTGGAGTGCTATGAGAATGCTCCAACATAAGGGAGTCAGGGAAAGCCTCTACAAGAGATGGTTTCACTCTCCTTTATTAATTTCGTATACAGAAATTAAAGCCATATTACACATTATCATTACACACACACACACACACACACACATCCAGTAATAAAATGTTTTCCTTACAAAAAGTATAGCTATGACTCAATATCTTTCACAATATCACAACATTCCTTGAAAGGCACTATGTTAGGCACCAGTGAAGGTCAGAAGTGATAAGTGCATAAAATATGCACAAACACAGAGACATACATATAGGTAACTCATACATTTAGCACCCCTAGAGAGCATGACTCTTTGCATTCATTTGCATCCCCTTATACATTTAGAAATCAAACTTAGGTATTAGGAGTGAAACTATACGGTGAACATAGAAGTCGAATTTTGATTTGTACAGAAGAAATATATTTGGAAAATTGCTGCAGCATCATTTAAATGTGTAATTTATTTTGAAATGGGAACATATTTTATCTACAGGGTATTCATTTTCTTAATAACTGAATCTGACATAACTTGCTGAGAAGACAGCTTGCACTTGCACTTAAGGGAAGCACTCGTGGTTATAGGTAGTTGAACATTTTAGAAGGGAAATCATTTAATCTACTCAATTTAGAGCTTTAGAAGGAATACATTAATGTGTAAAAGAAGGAAGACCAAAGCATAAATGCTTTTAAATTATCTTTTCCTTAGATAAAAATTATAGTACCATGGCTTTTAAGCACACATTAAAAATTCAACAATATATTCTTTTTCTTAGGATTATTTTAAGACAGGTTTTCTCAACCACAGCACTATTGATATCTTGGGTTGGATGAGTCTTGGTCATTGGGTCTGTGCTGAGCATTGTGGGGTTTGTAGCAGCATCCCTCGCCTCCATCACTGGATGCCAGGAGCACCTCCTTGTCATGACAATCAAAAAATGTCTCCAGTCATTGTCAAATATCCCCTGAGGGACAAAAGCGACGCTGGCCCAGAACCACTGTCTTAATAAATAATTTTACTATCAATCTACAGTTTAACAATATTATATAACAATTAAATTCCTATTATTAGTTTTCAACGCATATGTAATCAGTAAAAACTGAGCAAGCTGCT
Source organism: Neofelis nebulosa (assembly GCF_028018385.1). Classification (NCBI taxonomy): domain Eukaryota; kingdom Metazoa; phylum Chordata; class Mammalia; order Carnivora; family Felidae; genus Neofelis; species Neofelis nebulosa. Next base: position 116,562,570 of record NC_080786.1, read on the forward strand.
TCCAAGGTTAAATTATGAAAGAACTTCAAAATCTGTATAAATTAGGGAAATGGCTTAAGGGTGGTAAGAATCGGGGGACAAATAGAGATAAATCAATTCACAGTAATTCCAAAATTGATTATAACATATGAATACACCACTTGGGGTCATGGATTTGGGACCTACACAACGCGCACGCGCGCGCGCACACACACACGAAGTAGCCTGAATCATCCAAGAAATGTGATAAATGATGAGGGAATAAACAAGGCAAAGTTTAGGATTTATGAGCAATTAAAAGTAGTGGTAAATAGAGGTTTCAAATCAAGAATTAAAGCAGAGGTTAGAAGGAAGAGGGACTCTCAGGGAGTCAAGCACTAAGTAATAGGGCCATCCTCTCTCTGCTCATTTTGTGTATTGGATTAGGAACCTAGGTAACATTAAAAAGAGAGAAAGCAGTCTGCCTTAAAGAATACTAGGAGATGTTTTTTTGCCATCTTATAAGGAAATATCATTAGATAGGGCCATATCTCTTCTTAAGCATAATTCAAATGTTTTTGACATACGAATTAATGCATACATATTTCCATCTCCTTCTACCTGCTTCCTATTTAAAATGTCTAAAGAGACTGTTAAAAACTGAGAACAAACTGAGGGTTGATGAGGGGTGGGAGGGAGGGGAGGGTGGGTGATGGGTATTGAGGAGGGCACCTTTTGGGATGAGCACTGGGTGTTGTATGGAAACCAACCTGACAATAAATTTCATATATTAAAAAAAATAAAAAAATAAAAAAAATAAAATGCCTAGCACATCACCTGCCACACAATAGGCACAAAGAAATATTTTAATAAATAACTGAATATTTTATAAATGACTTCTGTTTCTTCTATCACCATAACAACCAACATTCCCTAAAACAACTTTTAGCAAGAAAGCCCTTCTTTTAGGAATCTTCACCTTTGTTTTTGACATCCCATTATTAATGTTTGATACTCCCCAAAGGCAATCCAGATTCCAAAACCTTCAACTTTTCGTGATTTCATAGTATCCACAATAGCACGTTTTTTAATGTTTATTTTATTTTTGAGAGGGAAAGACAGAGCACAAGCAAGGGAGGGACAAAGAGAGAGGAAGACACAAAATCTGAAGCAGGCTCCAGGCTCCAAGCTGTCAGCACAGAGTCTGACGCGGGGCTCAAACCCATGAACCGTGAGATCCTGACCTGAGCCAAAGTCGGACGCTTTACCAACAGAACCACCGAGGTGCCCCCACGATAGCACTTTTAATACCCTGATACTCTCAAGTAATCTATGGCATATGTTGCATAAGGAAAAATTTGTTTCTCATCTGGGGAGCCCAAACCAGTATCTCTACATAGAGGAAAATAAAAGTTATAAGATATGATATATAGTATTGCAGAGCACTCACCAGTGACAGGAAAGAATCATCATAAATTAACAAAGTATATTCAAGTAATTAAATGCGAATTCAAGGGGCGCCTGGGTGGCGCAGTCGGTTAAGCGTCTGACTTCAGCCAGGTCACGATCTCGCGGTCCGTGAGTTCGAGCCCCGCGTCAGGCTCTGGGCTGATGGCTCGGAGCCTGGAGTCTGTTTCCGATTCTGTGTCTCCCTCTCTCTCTGCCCCTCCCCTGTTCATGCTCTGTCTCTCTCTGTCCCAAAAAAACGTTGAAAAAAATAAAATAAAATAAATGCGAATTCAAGTAAATTAAGATACGTCAGCTTTGAGTAACTAAGTCTCCAGGCACTCTTTTGGGTAGGTTACAGAGAAAGTCCACAACAGCTTTTAGATTTTAAGTACTGTGCTACAGCAACAGTTTCTTAAATTCCCTTCATATTTCAGGACTTTATAGGCTTAAATGTTAGGACTCACTGACATTAGGTCTCTAAATAAAATAATGATTAATATTCAGAACCCAGGGATCTCTTAGATCCTGAGGTAAGAATGCAGCAGGAAACTGAAGCCAGATACACCCTCAAAAGAGCAAAAACATATTCATTTGCATGTTTCTATAGGACAGAGATCAGTAGTTTTCAACTCTGCCTGCATCCTATAATCACCTGTAGAGCTTAACATAGTCCTGCTGTCCAGACGCCATCCTCAGAAATTCAGATTTAATTAGTCTGGGTTGGGGCGAGGGCCCCAATATTTCTTAAGAGGCCCACAGGTAATTCAAATATGCAAACACTGAGATATAGGTATAATGAAAAGCCAAGTAAGCAGTATCAGGAATAAGGAATTAGACAGTTTAAAAAATATATCATCTAATATTTTATTATTTGTTAGTATAGTTTATTAGATATATCATAGCATAGTCAGAAGCCACAGGCAATTTGTCAGTATATGCTAATATTTGCAATGGGAAAAACACACACATAGATGAGAATTTTGGTTGCTGTGCAGCAACACGAATTACAAATATCTTCTCCTTCCTCTCACTAAACCCTTTGTTAGCACTGTCAAAATCTTGAGACATTCTTCAATATTAAAGATATAATGCTGGGGCACCTGGGTGGCTCAGTCTGTTCAGTGTCTGACATCAGCTCAGGTCATGATCTCACAGTCTGTGAGTTCGAGCCCCGCGTCGGGCTCTGTACTGACAACCCAGAGCCTGGAGCCTGCTTCAGAATCTGTGTCTCCTCTCTCTCTGCCCCTCCCCTGCTCATGCGTGATCTCTCTCTCTCTCTCTCTCTCGCTCTCTCTCTCTCTCTCTCTCTCTAAATAAACAAACGTTAAAATTTTTTCTAAAGATATAATACTTTATCATGGAAACCAAGATAGTTCTCTCAGTGAAAAGACTTCCCTCCTCCAAAGCTGAGGGCACAAACAAAGCAGAGAAGGTATTAAAATCAGTGGTCAAGGTATTCATATCATGATAAAGAGATGATGACATGAAATAATCAGCAGATTTCTCAGAAAATTAAGAACTGAAAAGCAAATGACTGTGTCTTTTCTCTGAATTTGGTCATTATGTCAATTTTTCTGAAAATGAACTATATAGCTTTTGATCCACACTGATAAATGTAATTTTTCAAGTGGAGTTTTATCAAAGCAATTGCACAAATTTGGAATGGGACTGCACCAGTTGCAGGCATTTTAGATTTATTTTATTTTTTTATTTGAGAGAAGAGAGAAAGGGGGTACAGAGTACGGGAAGAGGGACCGAGAGAGAGAGAATCTCAAGTAGGCTTGAGTGTGGACTCAGCGTGGAGCCCAACGCAGAGCTCAATCCCACGACCCGGGGACCATGACCTGAGTCGAAATCAAGAGTTGGATGCTCAACCTGAGCCACCCAGGTGCCCCTGGTTGCAGGCACTTCTAAAGACCAATGGTCAGGGCGCCTGGGTGGCGCAGTGGCTTAAGCATCCGACTGCAGCTCAGGTCACGATCTCGCAGTCCGTGAGTTCGAGCCCCGCCTCGGGCTCTGGGCTGATGGCTCAGAGCCTGGAGCCTGCTTCCGATTCTGTGTCTCCCTCTCTCTCTGCCCCTCCCCCGTTCATGCTCTGTCTCTCTCTGTCTCAAAAATAAATAAACGTTAAAAAAAAAAAAAATAAATAAATAAATAAATAAATAATAAAGACCAATGGTCAAATGAAATTTCATATAGAGTATACCTACATGAAATTCAACAGATCACATATAGTTTACACATCCTGTCTCTGAGTCTGCAGTAAAATGAGAGAAAACTACTTTTCATAAATGAACGAATGAATGAGTGAATAATAAACATCCAAGGACAAATATAATGGGACACAACAGCAACAATATTTGGAGAGCTAGGAAACAATTTGAAACAGCTAAAAACTAAGCCTCAGTGGGAGATCAAGTCTTAGAAAGTAGAGGCACTGGTTATCTTCCAGAGCTACAGCAGAGAATAAAAATAGACTATTGTTCCCTCCCAATCCTAGTAAAAAATGGGAGTTTTCTTTGGTCGGGGGGTGGATCCAGACAGACCCAAACCTGGCCACTGATAGATAGTATACCACGCCTACACCCCAATGTAACTGATTCAGTTACACTGATTGAATAAAATCCAAGATTTTCTTCAATAGAACTATCAGAGAAAAATCATCCTTTTAAGTTAAGAATTTGAAAACTTATAAACCAGGAGATGCTAGGGGTTGTGTATACTACCACATAAAGGAATCTGAGAGAATGAATATAATAATCAATAGAGAAGCTGTAATAAGAATTAGACAGATGATCTCACTGAAATAGATTTTAAAACTTTAGGAAATCAGAAAGTACCTGGTTTTGTTCCACTTTGATCTCAGGGTTTGGCACATAGTAGTTTCTCAATTAAAGTTTGTGAAATAAACAAATCAAGTCTGATTTCTGCCTCTGATATACTGAGCTTTTTTTGCCTCCTGTAGCTATCCAAGCAAATATTTCTCAAAATAATTACACATACACACACACACACACACACACGTACACACACACACATCTATTTTTGCTGAAATTACTTGAATTAGGTTTTTGTCACTGGCAAATAAATAATTTCAATAAGTAAATAAAATTATACCAAAAGAGGAGAGTAAAAAGTTATAAAGTTATAAGCCAAAAATGTAGAAGAGGCTATTCAAGTTGGACTAGGAGATAGTGGATACACTTCTATCCCGGGATGGGATAAATAACTGCTCTAAACCAGTGAAGCAGTTCATTAAGCAATTTGTCTCAAATATGTGCCTGCCTAAACTCAGTCTTCAATGGTAGAAAAATATTAGAACATTGGAATGATGGCTTCCTTTCCCAGGGCTCAGTAAGGTTCTACATGTGAGAGACAAGCTTTAAAATGAGCTTCTCCATCTGGAAATAGAAAGACCACTGCTAGTATAAACAACTTTTTTAAAGAGATACGTTTTCTGCCCATGACCATTAAGCTGTAATTTCGAAAACTCATATCTAATGCATCCTACAGAATCACAACAGTTGAATGTTCTGCTTTATATTAAAATGTGTGCTTGCAGAGTTTAGGAAGGAAGAAATGCCATGGCAGCTAAGACTGGAACAGAAAGAACACAGAGTGTCCTATTCAGGCTACTCTCAAACGTCTCTTGTTCTATACTCCCTACTTGGCAGAGGTATTAACTTTTCCCTAAAAGTAGCATCCAAGGAGATGCAGGTTTCTGAGCACAGGGGAAGCTCTGTTCTGTCTTACCCCTCCAGCCTATTGCTTTATCCTCAGACAGTGGCTTAAGCCAAAGACACTGAGCTGAGATGAGAGAAATGGAGATGGGACAAGACCAGTTGCTAAAAAAAAACAGGAACTGCAAAGCAGAGGTCCAGACACAAAGTTCCTGACGTCACAATTTCTAATTTCATGTACTGCTGAAGCACTGCCATCAAATGAAATTTGTAGGCAACTATATGGGGGGGGGGGGCGGGGAGAGAGAAAGCAGGGAAGAAAAAAGAGGAGGAGGAAGAGGGGAGGAGAGGGAGGGAAGAGAAGAAGATGAAGAGAGGAAGGCATTGATGAAGGTGGGGAGGGCAGGAGAAAGGAAGATACTTAGGGAAAGAAAACCCCCAAGCTTGGTTAACAGTGAAGCCTGAATACTTAATGGCAGAGGCAATCCACGTGGTCATGACAGAATTCTTCTCTAGAAGTAGAACATTCTGAAACTGGTGAAGCCTCATTAATAGCGCTTTAGATAGGTCTATAAAGAATCTTGGACATAGGGGGGACTGGGTGGCTCAGTCAGTTAAGTGTCTTGACTTCGGCTCAGGTCATGATCTCGCGGTCCGTGGGTTCGCGCCCCACGTCGGGCTCTGTGCTGACAGTTCAGAGCCTGGAGCCTGTTTCAGATTCTGTGTCTCCCTCTTTCTCTGACCCACCCCTGTTCATGCTCTCTCTCTCTGTCTCAAAAATAAACAAATGTTAAAAAAAAAAAAAAGAATCTTGGACAATGGACTTTTTCCTATGGGCAGAATAAGGACAACTAAATATTTGATCAAGAAACTCATCCCATTGCCTGGAAAGTGAGTGAAGAAGTGGATGCAACTTAATATTCCACCTTTGCCAGATGATAACGATAATAGCCAACATTAGTGGAAACTTCTCTTATTATGTGAAGGCACCGTGCTAAAAATCTCACTGAATGCTCATAACAACCTTATGAGATTGTTCCTATCGTTACGTTGGTTTGGTGAAAAGAAAACGGGCTCACAGAGGTAAGTCCATTGCCCAAATTAGGAAGTTTTAAGTCAAAATATAAACACAAAGAATTTGACTTCAGGGCCAGTGACTGTAACTCGTCTCCTCTGATGAGTATACAGTAGTGGTTTTGGACATTTGACAACTCTTGGGTTGCATCCCAGTCTCCCCTTATTTCAGCAGTTCAGTGGGTGATTTTTGTCCCTCAGAAGACATTTGGCAATGCGTAGAGATACTTTTTTGAATGTTTATTTATTTTGAGAGAGACAGAGAGCGCGAGTAGGGGAGGGGCAGAGAGAGGGAGACAGAGAATCAATCCCAAGCAGGCTCCACACTGTCAGCACAGATCCCGACATGGGGCTTGATCTCAGGCACCGTGAGATCATGACCTTCTCTAAGAGGCTTAACTGACTGAGCCACCCAGGTGCCCCGATCTTTTTATTTTAAAACAACGATATATGTTTAGTGAGTCATAAGAGGGCTAAGTGACCCAGTAAATCTGCTAGAATAGAGTGTAAACCCCTGCAGCCATGTTTTTTTATTAATTTAAAAATAAAAGTGGAGATCACAGTGAGAATTATACTACATGTACTGTATAATAATACTATATATGCTATAGCAAACACATCATATGGCGTCTTCTAATTTTGCTGGGTAGCTCACATTGAAATGAACATTTATTATTAAATTATATAATCTATTAATTTTTGTTCGATAAATGTAGCTAAATAGCCAGGGGTATAAAATTCATTGCCACTCAGTTCTCCTTTCAATCAACCCCATTCCAGTGCAGTCCAAATAAACTATGACATGTGTTCTATTGAACCAAACACTTATTTTTGTCAACTGTGTTTTTTGGCTTCTTCATTGTTGTTGTTTGGGGGATACTGTGAAGGAATCTGACTAGCCCAAAATCTGCAGGCCATGCTCAAGAGAATTTATATTGGCATCTCAAATTTGGAAGGTTTGAACATATTGTAAGTACACTGAACTACTTGAAATTCCTTGCATCTCCATTCTGCAAATGCTAGATTAGGACAGACTGCACAGTTCTAAAACGAGTCCTTAAGGTGAAAAATGTATAGGTAAAGTACTTACTAGATGACAGCTCCCGAAAGTATATAGTTCACATTTCTTATAATTTCAGCGTTCCTCAATGTTATGAGATGAATTCTATCCCCCTCCCTTGCCCTAAACTCATATGTTGCAGCCTTAACTCCTAATGTGACTGTACTTGGAGTTAGGGCCTCTAAGCCCTAAACTAAATAAAGTCTCAGGACAGGTGTCTCAAATAAGAAGAGTAAGAGACATCAGAGATCTCTCTGCCTTGAGAAGGCAGCCATTTGCAAACCAGGAAGGGATGCTTCATTAGAAACAACCCTGACAGCACATTGATCTTGGACTTCTAGCCTCCAGGACTGTGAGAAAATAAATTTCCATAGGTTAAATCCCTCAGTCTGTGGTATTTTGTTATGGCAAACTGAACAGACTAGTACACTTGCAATCTTCTGTTTCTGGCTTATTCACTCATCACTTGCACACATGTTGACATTTATGATCTTTATACATGTATCAGTTTGTCCATTCAACAAACATTTATTGATTTCCTGATGTATGCTAGAAGTTGTCTTGATTTCAACATCTTTATTCTCTGTATTAGGTTCTCCAGAGCAATCGAACCAATTGTGGAGGCTGAGAAGCCCCATTATCTGCCATCTGCAACCAGGAAAGCCAGTGGTGTAATTCAGTCCAAGGCCAAATGCTTGTGAAGCAGGAGGTCACCGGTGTAAGTTCCAGAATCCAAAAGCCCAAGAACCAAAAGCTCCAATGTCCAAAAGCAGGAAAAGATGGATGTTCCAGATCAAGAAGAGAAAGAGAACATTCACCCTTCCTTCACCTTTTTTTTTTCCATTCAGGTCCTGAAAGGATTAGATGGTGCCCACCTACATTGATGAAGGCGGATCTCTACATAGTCTACTAAATCAAATACTGATCTCTTCCTGAAATATCCTCACAGACATAAGCAGAAGTAATATTTTATCAACTATCTGGCATCTGTTAGCCCAGTCAAGTTGATGCACAAAATTACCACCACATTCTTCAAAGATTCTGAAATCAGATGCTCTTTCTCCTAGACCACTAGCCCACTTCCTTCACTGTTCTCTTTATAACCACCAAATTAGAAAGGTGAGCAATATCCATTCTGTGGCCAAAGAAGGTCAAAGTATTAACTTCCTTTACCCTTGGTCCTCCATTAAGAAGGAGAAAGAAAGGAAATAACATTTATGCAAGTACTATACTAGATGTTGTATGCATTTTACTTAGCAAATATACAGGGGAAAAATCTCCAGAAATTGTATTCATTTAAGAGTATTCTATAGGATTATGGGGCACCTGGGTGGCTTAGTCAGTTAAGCGTCTGACTTCGGCTCAGGTCATGATCTCACGGTTGGTGGGTTCGAGCCCCGCATCAGGCTCTGTGCTGACAGCTCGAAGCCTGGAGCCTGCTTCTGATTCTGTGTCTCCCTCTCCCTCTGCCCCTCTCCCGCCCACGCTCTGTCTCTCTCTGTCTCTCAAAAATAAGTAAACGTTAAAAAATTAAAAGAAAAAAAAGAGTATTCTATAGGATTAGAATTCAAAATGCCAGGATTTTGAAAAACAAGTTTCAAATGAAGAACTTTCATCTCAAAAGGCAGGCTTCTATCACCTCAGCAGTAATGATCTATCTCTACCTCTGTAACATACCCTCCAAAGACTGTCATGCATCTTGGTATTCCATTTTCCCTGAGCTGTGAGTTAATTTCTCCAATACTACAACCAAATATTGAGAGACTAGCACAGTGCAGTGGTCCAAAATGGGCATATAAAACTAAATAGAATAGTGGCTCACGGTAACCATATACAGCACTTAATGCATGTATCATATACAGAAAGAAAGCAGTTAGAGCTTTTTAGTAGCCTCCTTGAATTTTAACTACCATGCATCTGCCATTTTCTCTTCAATCAGTAGATGGTATAGAGCACAGTGGTAATCTTAAGATCTGATATTTTGGGTTTTCTATGCTTAGCTTTATAAGCATTTGGGAATGCTCTATCCCAGGGGGATACAACCATGGCTTTAAAATATGTAGTAAGGGGCGCCTGGGTGGCTCAGTCATTTAAGCATCTATCTGACTTCGGCTCAGGTCATGATCTCAGGGCTTTTGAGTTTGAGCCCCGTGTAGGGCTCTGTGCTGACAGCTCAGAGCCTGGGGCCTGCTTCAGATTCTGTGTCTCCTTCTCTCTGTGCCCCTCCCCCACTTGTGCTCTGTCTCTTAAAAGTAAACAAGCATTTATAAAAAATAAAAAAAAAAATATGTAGTAAAAAATAAATAAGATTTTTTAAATTAAAAAATATGTAGCAAATATCATTTTTTAATCGTCATTACACATAGTAACTTGAATAAGTTATATAGGACCCATAGGTTATGTGGGACAACTCCTTAGTTCATAGGACAATAATTATAGTAAGAAACAGAACAATATGTTAACATGTTCTCAGTATATATCTGTCAGCAAGTTTAATTTGATCTCCTAAAATACTCATCCCAGGGCATAAATGCCAAGCAATATTTTACGTTTTGCCAAATTTCTGTAAGTCTTTCAAAATATCATAACAAGCTCTGAATTCTACTAAGTGATATTTCTCTTCCTCTTAATTTGTTTGGGTTGCAAAGGAAATGACATTTTCCAACATATTTCTAACTTAAATTTGTGTTTTTTGCTATGCAAACATAATTTCTCATCTTGGAGACACTCAGTACTTCTGACTCCAAACAGCTCTCACGGAAGTAATAGCTATTCATGAAGCCTTTGGGGATGATGTGCTTGGTCCAAAGGGCAGAACAAAAACAAATCTGAGTGAAGATAATAGAACTCACATGACACAGCAGGTCCTTAAATAATTGAACTTCATTTAAAGCTTCTCATTTCTTTTTTAATTTGTCTACAAAGGAATTGGGCTAGTGGAAAATTTGTTTTTATAAGTCTGTGAGTGTTGTTTTTTAATTTCCCAACAATAGTTTGTTCTCTTACTGATCTAAGAGGTGGCTAAGTAAAGGGCCGTAAGAGATGAAGGGGAGAGAAAAATAACAGTACACTTTTCAAATACTATTTGTTTATCTATCCTGTTTTTGTTTTAAATTTTTTTTTAACGTTTATTTATTTTTGAGACAGAGACAGAGCATGAACAGGGGAGGGGCAGAGAGAGAGGGAGACACAGAATCTGAAACAGGCTCCAGGCTCTGAGCCGTCAGCACAGAGCCTGACGCGGGGCTCGAACTCACGGACCGCGAGATCATGACCTGAGCCGAAGTCGGACGCTTAACCGACCAAGCCACCCAGGCGCCCCCATCCTGTTTTTGTTTTAAATGGCAGTTGTATTAGTCACTCTGGCTGCCATACGAAATACCACAGACTGGGTGGGCGTAAAGACAGACATGTATGTCTTACGGTTCTGAAGTTAACATCAAGGTCTGGCAGGGCGAGTTTCTGGTGAGGTTTCTCTGCCTGCCTTAGAGATGACCATCTTCTTACTGTGCCCTCACAAGGTGGAGAGCTCTCTAATGTCTCTTCTTATGGCCTCATTTAACTTTAATTACTTCCATAAAGGCTCCACTTCCAAACACAGTCACATTGGGAGTTGGGACTTCAACATACGGATTTGGGGGGTGGGAGGCACAATTACTGTTAGTCTATAGCAGTAATATTCTACCCACCAGAGCCAAAGGATCTCTGTACACTAGGTTTCCTATGGCTTAATTAGCAGCTGGGAAGTCGTCTAATGGACAATTGTTTAACCTGAAAGCTCTTTCTCTGTAAGTCAAAAGGAAGCCCAGGCTACTTGTGAATACTTAGGATTACGGGACCTTTCCCACCCTGTTTTGTGGAGATAGTAAAATTGTGCAGCACAGTCTCCAGAAAATCCTTTTATATAAAAACCTATGAACACATGATGCGTGTTGAACATTTCAGTATGCTAATTTTTTCAGGCCACTCACGTTCCAGACTTAAACATAGGTTCAACCAAACACACCTACAAAAGAAGCAAGTCAAGTAAATATTTCCTGAGCCCCTATTATGTGCAACCATTACCAGCCATTATAAAAGGGTTCTTCCACAAGATCTATATGGCTATTTCCGATGGTGTGTAGTACCAATAAACACCATACATCCAAAGCTTTGTGTAATGACTACATTGTTGCACATGAGGCTTTTCCACTGTGCCCTTTATTATTACAAATATAAAATGAAAATGATGTTGCTGCAAAGGAAATGGATCAGGCAGCAATATACACGACATACAAGAGAATTACAAGTTCTCCTTCTAAAAACTTGCTTAAAATTTCAATAATTTCACCTCTGTTTCCCCTTTCCATAGTGAAAAGGCAAAAGACTAAGGAAAGTATTTTCTGCCAGACAACATTCCCCATAGCTAGCTCCGTGAGAAGAACCATTTGGTTGCCCTTTAGCTGAGTTCAAGAGAAGTTTCTCTTAAGGACACCTATTTCTTCAGTCCTGGTGCTACCATTAGGTAACCATTAGGTAACAACATGAACTTGGGCTGATCATTTCGTACTTCTCTCATATATAAAACTAGGTTTTAGCATGAGAAAACATCACCAATCTCTTTCAGTTGTGCAATATTACAATCTGGTTTTAAAAATTCCTTTTTAGTCCACATAAAATGCAGTAACGTTAGCTTATAGAACTTTCTACCCTACATTATGACCAGAGCCTTCACAATAATGTGTCAAAAGTGTATTACATGCTTGTAACTGTTTAATTTCAACTTAGAGAGAAAATAGACTGTATGGTAAGAGTTGACATTATTTTCCTCTCAGGCTGTATGTGAATAAGAATTAAGTTATTCAGAATCCCAGGTTCTCAATGTGCTGACATATCTCAAGGGAGAGCCTGGACATTTTAATTGCCTCTGTTTCACAAAGCCTGCCTAGCTTGTATTGTAAGAAAGTGCGACAGTAGTTTTACGCAAATGTTTGTGAGGCCCCAGGGTTTCCCTATACACGTACTGGTGGAGGCTTAAGCTCTAAGGCTGGGTTTATGTCAAAAATCATATTTTCTCTCTTGTATATACTCAGCTCCAAGAATGAGCTTTTGCCAATGTTTATTTGCCCCTTTTTGAAAAACCCTAAAAACTGGTATTTTGGTTATCGTATTAAAATTGTATTCCACAAAACAAAATGTTTGCCCCCCCTAAAGTCTCCAGATTTCTCATGTGCCACATTTTTTAACCTTATTATTCTCAATATTTGTTTTTTACTTTCTGAATGTTTCCTCTGGTAAGATGTGGCATTTTGTCCTTGAGAAGTGAGTGCAAGTTACTATATTTTCCTTCTCAGCCATCTCAAGAGACAGGCAGTGAAATGCCAAGAATAATGTAAACTATACAGGAAAATACCATGACGTACTACACCTAGAAATATCTCAGCTTAATAGGTGTTGTGCCATTAACGGTGAATTTTATGGAGGTAAGGAGATGTAAATCTGTCATGTAGACAAAGATTTACAATAATACCCACTTCAGTGGATGATTTTCATCACAGTTAGGACCGTCAGGCAACTTGCGTGTTTTCGAGTCTCTTAAGTTATGAAGGCCTCCTCGTATTAATCCAAGGTTGGTATCTTGACCTTCCTAGAGTTGTTGCTGATAATGTAGTTTGCCACTCTTCCTTTCCATTATCACTGATGTGATTTTGGTTGGTGGGGTGGAGTTTAAGTTAAATGAAATTTATTTAAAACACTGGTCAGAACTTAATTTAATGATAATTTTCTACAAATAATGCATTTTTTATTATTGCCACAATAGTCATATAACTTATTTTCATAATTCTTTGTAACTCATATCTAGACGTAGAACAGTTTTAAAAGATACATATAGTAAATTACCATAAGAAAATATTTGCTTTTGCACTTGTATATGTTGTTCTCACTGTGACAGAAAATTCAATGATAATTTTGTTAGCTATTAATGTGAAGTTACTGGAAGGTAAAACATCTTTCTAAGTATGCTATGCATAGATTCAGGGGTTACCATTGCATAAGAAAAAGAACAACAACTAAAAACAAGTGTTCTGGTCTTATTCTTAATAAAGTAAAAAAAAAAAAACTAACAGAAAAAGTATAATAGCCTTTTTAAGCTCTTTTGGTTACAAATTTGAATTTTTAACTAAATATTCTAGATAAACAAACGATTATTTTTTAAACCCATACTCCACTCATCTCTATGCATCTGGATGCTACAAAAAAAATATGAGAAAATTGTATGGGACATGATTATACATTGTATTTATATATTTTTTAAATATATATGTTAAAATACTTTTCAACAGGACTTCCAGGCCATTGCCTACCTTGGAGTCCTAACTTTGAGTTTACACAAGTTACTCATTAGATAATATATAAAAGTTTAAGGTCAAGCTACATAGATGCATTGGATATGCATATGTGTATTCTAGAACATATTCAAGGTAGAACCAAATTAGCAAACTGAACAGTTTTAGCCTCAGCTGCTGTCACTGGGACGAGCTACTGACTGTAGGGCATAAGCCTTACATCGGGGTTCTGAAGATTGTTGGCTGACTGCTACTGTGCCAGGGGTAGGGACACAAGTTAGTCTCTTCCTAGCAAAAAGCCATAGACAGCAGCCTGGAGGAAACCAAAGTAAAGCCAAAAATGAAGTAAAGCCAAAATTCTGCAAAGAAGGATGTCCTCAGATTTTTTTTTTTTTCATTTCCCCTCCATTAAAGCTACAAAGCCTTCTATGTGTGCGGTCCAGTTTCCTAGGAAATAAGGGACGCAAGCAAATAGCAAGGGCCACGCTGGAGAACATCCTTAAGTCTCAAATAAAAGAGTATGACATAGAAAGACCACTGGAGGCTCAGCGAGGTTTTGAGGAAGGAAAGAATTGCAGAAGGGTGTGAACCAGGAGACTAGCTCCCTCGTCAGCCAGGCTACAAAGACATGGGAAAGAACATCAGCCCCTATACCAGTCACTAACCAAATGGGTTATTTTTGTTTTCAAAACTAAATTTATCACTTACAAGATGCAACATGATGGGGGGATAAAACATAGTCCCTTGAGTAAGATGTTAGATAAACATTCTCAATGGAGGAGAGGTGGTTGAAATTTCCCAGCTATTGATGTACGTAACGCCACAAACAAAACAAATTGAGATGCTCATACAGGCTACAACCGGGTGGCTGCATGACAGTCAGCATAAAAGATACGGTGTTTTCAAAGACTTTAGTAATGTGGTTTAAAATATTTAAGATCTTATTTCATTTTTAATTATTGAGTTGTATTAAACCTAATTATGAGTTTCTTCATAGAGAATAAATGACACATTGTTACTGCAGGACACATGGTATTGACGTATGTAATTAGCATCCGAAACTTCAGTTTTCACCTGTTCGGTCCAACCCACAGAGGAAAATGTGTTGTTCACTCTTAACATGTAGGTGTTCGGCAAAAACAGTTCTAGGCATTTGGGGATTTGGAAATGAGCATTTTGGTCCTGCTGCCTGCCACACACAGTTTTGAGAGACTTAAGATGACCAGGAATGAGCAGATCCAATAGGACAGATTCTGAGTATTAAATGGATCATCTTGATAATTTAGATTTCTATTAAAAGCCAACGTACGCTTCTTATGTTCTATATACAGTTCCTATTTTTCGCACTAATTATTTATATTTTAATTAAAAAAGGATATCCATGACATAAATGTGTAAAAATTTTCTCTCATAGTTAACTAGAAAGAAAAGTAGTATAAAAGGTCACAGATATGTTTTAAACCTATTGTCCCAGAAGCACCAAGAGAAAAGGATTTCATATTTCAATGAGACTACAAAATGCAGCTTCTTGTATCTCGTTTTAGAGATTCACAATACTATCTTTGCATTTTAAAGTTTCTGAAAAATTATTCTGTAAAGAAACCTGTTTCACTAAGTCTAACCCAGGCCATTGCCAATTCATTTAACCATAATACTGTTCTTTAAGAATCTATTATCCAAACATTTTGAAATGCTACTCTAATTAATGTCACTTAAAAAATATATATTGTGGGGCACCTGGGTGGCTCAGTTGGTTAAGCGGCCGACTTCGGCTCAGGCCATGATCTCGCGGTCTTTGAGTTCGAGCCCCGCGTCAGGCTCTGTGCTAACAGCTCAGAGCCTGGAGCCTGTTTCAATTCTGTGTCTCCCTCTCTCTGACCCTCCCCGGTTCATGCTCTGTCTCTCTCTGTGTCAAAAATAAATAAACGTTAAAAAATATATATATATATATATATATTGATATATGCCTTGAGAGAATGCTTAATAGAGAAAATACTTGTAGATAGTTTAAATATATAATGCACAATCCTAAATATTCTATTGAACCTAACTGATTATTCAGTGGAAATATTTCTCTTTTGACTTAGGATGTTTGTGAAAACGCTTACTTCATTTTTGTATATTCCCAAGAAGACAGTTTTAAAGCTAAAAATTCACAGATGTCAATAAACAAAAAATGGATAAAGGAACCATATTGCATAAAGCTTTCCTTGATCATCGTTCTTACAAACCATCAACTTATCTAGAGCAGGAAATAAGACCACATAATTATCCAGGCAACCAGAGTATTTTGCTTATTGCCAATAATGCCACTTCCATTTATAAGAAGTGGAAACCCGCTAATCACCATTCCTATTTCTCCTACCCCAATATACCCACAAGATCCCATTTATATAACAAGTCTTCTATAACACTCAGGAATTACTGTGCTGAAACTTAATTTTGAATTTGACTTTTTAAATATTTATACTTTTTAAAAATGTTTATAATGTTTATTTATATTTGAGAGAGAGAGAGAGAGAGAGAGAGAGAAAGTTTGTGAGCAGGGCAGTGTCAGAGAAAGACGGAAATAGAATCTGAAGCAGGCTCCAGGCTCTGAGCTGTCAGCACAGAGCCTGACTTGGAGCTGGAACTCAAGAGCTGTGAGATCATGGCCTGAGCCAAAGTCAGACAGTTAACCAACTGAGCCACCCAGGTGCCCCTTGAATTTGGTTTTGTTTATTTATTTATTTTTTGAGACAGAGAGATAGAGAGAGCATGAGTGGCGGAAGGGCAGAGGGAAGAAGAGAAAAAGAGAGGAAGAGAGAAAGAAAGGGAGAGAGAGACAGAGAGAAAGAGAGACAGAGAGAGAGAGACAGAGAGAGAGAGAGACAGAGAGAGAACCCTAAGCAGGCTCCACGCCCAGTGAAGAGCCCAATGCAGGGCTAGATCCCACAAACTGTGAGATCATGACCTGAGCCAAGATCAAGAGTTGGACATTCAACCAAGTGAGCTACCCAGGCACCCCTTGAATTTCATTTTAATCAAAACGGCTCATTCAAACTTTAAATAATTTAATAACTAACAGAAATCCTTAAAGTTTGACCCTAAGGAGCACAGGGATTGTCTCCAGCAGTTTTGTGCACCCTCTGCCATTTTACACATATTTTTATACATACATGTAACATATTGACTATTTTTATCGTGAAGGGGTTCATAATTTTAATAGCATTGGACTTTTGGGAGGTGTAATAAACTACACTGATACTCCATATCTAAGTTATGAAGCAAATGAGAGACAGACATGGAATCAGGTAGGTGGACATTCCCAACTAATTACTGATAACGTTGGGGAATGTGGAGATTGGGAGCTGCATGAGGATCAGGGGACTAAGCTTGAGGTAGTACAAAATGGAGCCCTGAACTTGAGTCCACTTAGAGAAAGAGTGGCAAGAAAAACTCCATCAGGCAGTACAGAGAAAAGATAGGTAACTTACCAGTATTTGTTAGGGCTCTGGATGGAAAAGTTTGATGATGACGATGATGACGATTACGACCACGACAATGACCATATAAAAACACTGCTAATAAGACTCCTCCCCTGGATATTTACCCTCATAAATCTACTCTTATCCTGGAGTTCACCAATACCACATTTGGGTAAACCTCACTAAAGTATTTAAATGGACCTTGATCCTTCACATACCTTGGTGCCCAGCAGAATTAAGTGCAAATCCTCTGGAAATGTTCCTTCAATCCAGGCCCCAAATTCCTACAAACGAAGACAGTTCACAATCACGATCAAAACGTACCAAATAAACAATGAAAGAAGCTACCATGAGTGGAGGTCAGTTGAAACAATAAAAAACTACAGCTTTAGATTCTTCAGTGACTTCAGAAGCTGTAAATTTAATATATAGAATATAAAATAACTATTTAGGTAGTCTTTAAAGAAAATAACCTCCTCTTTGATTTCTCAGCTCCACTATATACAACTCTTTTGACTAATAAAATTCATCACAGGAGAGACAATGAGATCCAAGGTTTGGCAAACAATAGCCATAGGCCAAATTTTGCTGTGCCCGTTCATTTACATAGTCTGTAAATATGACAGATTTGAAAAGTCATAACCAAAAATGCATGGTGCTCAAAACCTAAAATACTTTTATCTGGTTAGTTACAGAAAAAAAAAAAAAAAAAAAAGCCAGTCTGGACTAAACAAATACTTAAAGATACTCAAATAATAAAAATGCCAATAACACAGAGATTGCCACATTTGATTCCTCCCTATGACCGTAAACCTGTAGCAAAATTATAGTTCAAACTGTACAGTGACAAAGAAATCAAAGTGTCCTAAAGTACCCTAGAATTTCCTTGGGGTATAGCAAATATTTTCTCCAACTCTATGGTTGCTTTCATTGATTGCTAGTACTTCATTAACAAGTAAATTTTAGGGGTGCCTGGGTGGCTCAGTTGGTTAAGCGGTTGACTTTGGCTCAGGTCATGATCTCGCGGTTTGTGAGTTCGAGCCCCTCGTCGGGCTCTGTGCTGACAGCTCAGAGCCTGGAGCCTGCTTCAGATTCTGTGTCCCGCTTTCTCTCTACCCCTCCCCCACTCATTATTTGATTATCTGTCTCTCTCTCTCTCTCTCTCTCTCTCAAAAATAAAGATAAAAAATGTTTTTAAGTGAATTATACTTTAAAGAATTTTAATGTAGAAAAAATTTTTTTTTAATTTACCCACATATTTATAATTTATGTCACTCTTCACTCTTTTTTATAAATCTGAGTATCCACCTGGCATCATTTTCTTCTGCCTGAGGAATTTCCTTTAACATTTCTTATTCAGGTCTTCTGGCAATAAAATCTCTAACCTTTTGCTGATCTGAAAATATTTTCATTTTGCCTTCATTTACTAAGGATATTTTCAGTGGATAGAGATTTATAGGTTAACAATGTGTTTTGTTTTGTTCTATGTAACCAATACTTTAAAAACGTTCTTCCACTCATTTCTGGCTTGACTGTTTCTGATTCTTATCTTTATTCTGGGTTTTTCTTTCTGTAAAGAGTGTTAAACATTTTGGGGGTAAAGAACATGCGGATCAGCTTTATCCTTTTGAGGTTTGTCTTTAAGCTTCATCAGGACTAGTCAGCTGTATTCTTTATTCTAGGTCTGTGAGTGAAGCTTCCCTCTTCTAGGATCTTTATTAAACACGCCAGATATTCTTAGGTGTCTCTAACCAGTCAGAACTTAAACATTTTTTTAGCGTTGTATATGTTCTGCAAGTTATTCAAACTACAACCCTCTAAGAGTTTTTGCTTGGCCTCATGTACTTTCACTTAGACAGGCCAAGATTGGTATTCTGCAACAGATTCAAAGAGAATCTTCTCTGTATTCCTCCCCAGTACTCTACACTGAACATTTTAGGCACTCAGTCTTCCTGAATTCCAATCTCTGGCTTCTTAGCTCAGCAAGACCACGGTATTCATCTCAGGTCCTAATACCCCTCTTTCCCACACACATACATATATTGGGCACTTTGAAGGGGAGCATCTAGGCAGAAAGATAGGGCATTCATAGAATTCACCTTGCTTATTTTCCTTCTTTTTTTTTCATCACAGTACTGTCCTACCTCTTGTCCAATGTCTGAAAACATCAGTTTCATGTATTTTGTCTGTTTTTCTAGCTGTTTTATAGTAGAAGGGAAGTATGGTAGGTATAGTTACTCAAATTAGGCCAGAAATAGAAGTTAGAAGGCTGTTTTAATCATGATGATGAGCCTCCATTATTCCAGCCTGTCCTAATTATTGAATCCTCCTAAAATCATTAGAACCCTGGCACATGGCTGCCAGTAATGATCAAGCCATCACACATACTGTTGACATTAGATTTTTTCATTTCCAGATACATGGGGGTCTCCCAATTATTTCATTTTTATTCATTTCCAATTTAATTCCATTGCAGTCCGAGAATTTGGTCTGTATAAATACATTTAGACTTGGATAACATTCTCCTTTCAATTCATGGTCATGTTTATCTTAGGAAACCCAAGAAAACCCAAAATGGCAAATAAAGGGCTACAATTTGTGAGCCAAACTGCAGCCCCAGCTAGCTTCCAGGATGACTTGACAGACAAAATTTCATTCTAAAGAAGCGTTTTTAGGAAGAACCCTTAACTCACTAGGTGTCGGTTTCTCTTCTCTGCACAAACAATTCAAGTGGCTCTTCCCAGCATCAGCCACTATTCGTCACGAGATCTGAGAAAGCTAGCAAAGAGCAATATTTTCTTGCTCTGACTCTCTCTTGGGAATAGTATAACTGCATCCTTTCTTGGGCACCCTTTCCATTTATCTTTCTCCACCTTTCCATTTAGTACCCGTTTTCAGCCATAATCTCCCTGCCATGGAATGGTTCTCTGGTTGAAATCTAATGCTTACCCATAAAGCAAACAATAACAGCAGACATGCTAATGTCTCTCCTAGGCCCCATTTCCAGGAAGTATCATAGAATTCTTCAGGTAAAAAATCACAGACTATCTTTACAGTTTGCCAACGGGATTCCATTCCCACTTAGCCCTAATTTGGTTTTATTGCATAAAACTATTACCTACTCCCAAAGTACTTTAGGAATATGCCCAAAGTTAATGGATGGGATAGCATGTCTTATGCAATATCTTCCTCTCCCGGCACATGCAAATTTGATCCTGGTCCCAGGATAACGAAATCAGACAAAACAAAAGAAATCTATGTGCATTTCCCACTTTACCCTCTCATATTGACTAAACCAGCCTTTCAAATCCCACCGACACCTATTTTAAATATGAAATGTTTTAATTTCCCATTCCAATTTTCAGTGAGAACACAGCTCAGTGAGTCAAAGAATGTAATATGTTCATAAAATGTTATATTTTCTTGCTCTTTCGTGTACATTAGCAGTAAAATGTTTCTCTTCAAAAGAAACATATCTTGGTAGGTCAAAGTGACAGAGAATTTTCTGTTCGAATTGATAGAGAATTTTCTGTTCAAAACTTTTAACTGCATTCTCTACAGTTCCTTCTCTTCCACGATCAACAAAGCCTGTAATATCTATATCAATCTATACTTGTATCAATATATATAGATATAGATAATCTCAATTCCAGTTTAGCACCCATTTGTAGCCCATTGGAATTACACTGGCAAGAAACCCATGCAGTCCACTTGCCAGATGTAGAAAAAGTAAGCCTTGTCCTCAGGAAACTCTGGCTACAGTCATGTTTGGGTGATTTCTTTCCTGTGGACATTGACTCCTTCAGGTTGAAAAGGGAATACATTGTCATTGGCCCAACCCTGCATAACATGGGCACCTGTGTTTCATTTTGTGAGACCAGGCAGCTAGTTCTAGGACTCAAGACCCAATTTATCCTTTTCCCTCACATTTCCTTTCTTTTAGATTTTTGTTCAATTGTCAATTTATCAGAGACTTCCCTGACTATATGAGCAAATGTCATTATCGTCTACCGTACATACTGATATCATCCCAGCATACTCTATCCCCATCATCCTGTTTTCTCTTTAAAAACTTTTTATGAATATCTCAATTATTACATGTATTTTATTTCCTAAATAAGTTACCACTCCCCTTACTAAAATATAAGCATCGTCCCGACAGGAACGTGTTCTTGTTTGTTCACCGTTGAATCCTGAGTGCCTAGATGCTGAGCATATAGTAAATATTTGATAGTTGAATTAAAAAAAATCGTGCTGGGATTTTTCTAACTTAAAATCACCCTTACAGATTCATAAAGTGACACTGAAATTGGTGTTGCCAAAGCCTGTACTCTTCCTGGCCTAATGAAAGCCAAAACCTCTGCAGATACAGTTATTCCTCAGTGTATGCATGTTTCAGTCCTCAATAGCATCTTTTTTTAAGTTTATTGATTTATTTTGAGAGGAGAGGGAGGGACAGAGAGAGAGGGGGAGAGAGAAAATCCCAAGCAGACTCTGCACTGTCAGTGCAGATCTCAGGAACCGTGAGATCATGACCTGAACTGAAATCAAGAGTCAGATGCTTCACCAACTGAGCCACTCAGGTGCCCTTCGAATAGCATTTATTTATGTCACATCTTTTTCTGTAGTGGTAGGATATAGTGGCTTATTTACCTTTTATACTATTCCCATACTCTTTCAGAAAGGCACAGGTGAGCTATAATATTTTAAACCCCTTCTTACATTGGTCCTCTTCTTACTAGTACATATGTAAAGTTATTTCTGAATCTGGCTACCTTCTTTCCTTTTACTTGGCTTTCTCGTCCAGATATTTAGTTTTCTAAAATATTTCTCTAGAATTTCCCATTGGGGAGGGTGAAATAAATAAAACTAGTGAGATGTAAGTTGGCTATAAACATCTATTGTTTGAACAAATCCTGTCCATCTTTACCTCCCTCCGTGCAATGGTAGTTAACTGCATGAACCCTGGAGTCAGACCATCTGGATTCCAATTCCAACTCTACAGTTTACTAACTGCATTAACTTGAACAAGTTACTTAACCCCCCCTGTATCTCAACTTACCACAACTGTAAAGTAGAAACCATTATAGTACATCTGTCATGTAGGATTTTTTTAAGTAGATGACTATAATATATATATTATTTATTAATATATATAATTATATAATTATATAATTAATTAATATATATAATTAATATATAATAATTAATATATATAATTATATAATATATAATATATTAATATATATTAATTATTACATTAATTAATGTAACTGATTGATATAATAATATATTAATGTGTTTAATATATTAAATATTATATAATTAATATGCTTAATTAATAATATGTTAATATATTTGAAGTAAATGACTACATGTATGTATATATGTATGCTATATATATATATATGTATATATGTATACATATAATGATATAATGTTTGGAACAACATCTGGCACATAGTAGGTACTCTGTAACAGTAAGCTCTTTCTATTAAAATCCCATGCGCCTGGGATTTCTTTCTATTAAAATCCCAGGGGCGCCTGGGTGGCGCAGTCGGTTAAGCGTCCGACTTCAGCCAGGTCACGATCTCGCGGTCCGTGAGTTCGAGCCCCGCGTCAGGCTCTGGGCTGATGGCTCAGAGCCTGGAGCCTGTTTCCGATTCTGTGTCTCCCTCTCTCTCTGCCCCTCCCCCGTTCATGCTCTGTCTCTCTGTCCCAAAAATAAATTAAAAAAAAAAAAAAAAAAGTTGAAAAAAAAAAAAAAAGAAAAATCCCATGCAGTAGCATGGGATTCTAGCAGACTAACATTTTACCCAGGATTGTTCTCCATCTAATTTGGTCCCACCATGCTCCCATTTGACATCACTCATCCTTCCCTTAGAACCTTAGTTCTCAAATGTGTTCCCTGGGTCAACAGCATCAGCTTTACCTAGAACTTACTAGAAATACAAGATCTTGGGCTCCACCCCAGACTTACTAATTAGAAACTCTGTGGTGGAGCTAATCACTCTATTTTATCTAGCCTTCCATGTGATTCTGATAGACGCTCAAATCTTAAAACCACCACCTTAGACTCCTAATATCTTTTTTATTATGTTCTCTCAGTGAACAGTGACCTATAACTTTAGCACCTCGAAAATTATCCACTTGGTATGGTTTTTATACCCTTTACAAGGTAGTTCCCAAATTTCTCACTTTGATTCTTGGTTCCCATTTTAGAGATTATGATTTAATTGGTCGAATGTGCCTTGGCACAGAGAGCGTTTCTCATGTGCAGCCAAGTTTCAGAGCACTGATCTATACTCTTGTTTTGGAACAAGCAATTCTGAATTTCCTTTTTTCTGGATCTTGGTATGAAAATTGTGTTTCCCAGCCTTCCCTGGTGATTTAAATTATTTAGGTCAAATACAAATTACAAATACAAATTCCAAGGCCCTATCCCAGTCTCAGTAAATCAGAATCTCCCAGGAAGTGGTATTTCTAAACAAGTGCCCCAGGTGATTCTTCTCATTACAGAAATTTATGAAAGAGTGATACATCAAAAATAAATAAATATGTATGACTCTTGCTAATTTTCATTGGGTGATAAGAATGCTGTCTAGATCAGTGCACTGAAAATAGAATTACACCTCTCAGTTTTTATATATTTTTATCTTTTTACTCATTAATTATAATGTCATAAACCCAATAATTATTCTATTTAGATTCCCAAAGGATGAAATTATGTGATTTGGAATTACTTTTTGGAAGGAAAATAAAACTTCAGAGTATTTTTTCATCAAGAATGAAGCCTAAATTCCTTGCTAATCTTGAAAGGAGATTACCTGCTTGCTTAGTTAGGAAGAATGACCAAGTTCATTATACCATGCATAAAAACTCCCACTACTACTCTGAAAAAAATTTGTTAAATTAAAATGAACAGTTATTTTAAATGAAATAAAACTTCGTTTAGAGATTATAACTTCACTGGTTATATGATAATTAAATACCAATTAATTATTACAAAGCTAGCATTTGCAAGGTCAAATAATTATTTGGCAAAAAAGATTACAAAATCCAAATTAAAACACCAAGAAATTTAATGTATCAAAATTACCATAAAACTTGTGCAGTGTCTCTTTGGAATTAATGAGACAGAACTCTGTGTGGTAGTGACATTACAGGGTAACTTTGTGTATTTCTAATGCAGTAGATGTGCTTTTATCAATTAAATACACAGCTTTTTAGTATTAGCTTGTGATAGTTATCCTGCTAAGTGACAAGAAGTACATTCATTAGGTTATGTGATTTAATTTATTATCATATAATTTATTCCGCTTTATAGATGCTTAAAATAGCTGAATTCATTTCACCAGATTCAGGACTCATTCATAGAATATAGCTTCTATGATTTGCTTGAAACTTTAATCTTAATTGAGATCATTTGGCTCAGGCAAAATGCATCTGCACCCAGGCCTAAAGATCACGGTTACCTAAAGAATATCAGATATTTCCACCTTGAATTATTCAACAACTATGACTGTGTCAATCTGCACAAACTTCAGAATAGGGAAGGCTCAGAAAGTGTCTATCTGTGCTAGCCTCAAGCATTAAGGCATAATGAATAGACTATAATAATTTATCACAACGGCTTCATGCAAAATCCAAAGTATAAATGAATTACATAGATAGGATATTTTTAACCGAAGAAGAAGCAATACAGTTTAGCAATTAGTTTAATATTGGACAGAAGGGCCCCCGGAATCATTATGAAATCTGTTCTACTTACTTTCGTAACTAGTTCTATCGCCGGCTTGTTCCCAAGATGCCTCAAGCCTTCCACCGCCATCTTCCCATATAACGGCCCAATTACCGTAGCCCACCCTTCCATCCAAATAATGTTCCTCTCTGGGTCCTACTCTCCTTCAGAATGATAGCTAATCTAATTAACCAAGCACCTGTAACTAAACCCAACGTGTTTGCTAAAGCAAAAGTGTGCTTCTCACACTCTAATGTGTATGTGGATCACCTGGGCATCTTGTCAAAATGGAAATGCTGATTCAACAAGTGAGGTGGGGCCGGTGATTTTGCAGTTCTCCCATGCTCCTGGGTGATGCTCCTGCTGGTCCACAAATCGCATTGAGTAGAAAGAAGCTGATAGTTTTGTTTTGTTTTGTTTTGTTTTGTTTTGTTTTGTTTGTTTCAAGTTAGAGCAGCGTCCTTTCTATCTAGTCCATGGACTTAGTGTTTCAGAAAAATGCAGATTTACAGGCTGAATTCCAGACCTACTGAATCGGAATCTTTGAGGAATAAGTCCAGAAATCTGCAATTTTAATAACCTCCGCAGACGAATCCTGTACACCTCCAAGGCTAAACGGCAGGTTCATCTTCAATCCCATTCCTAGGGCTTCTGTGTCATAGCTAAATGTATTAAGAGTTGCTTTCTACCGTTACTGCCATAATCCAAAGGAGCAAATCAAATACTGGAAGCAGCAGATAAAATGACAGGTTAAGTGAGAAATAGTTTTGGAAGAGCAGGACATATTCATCAATGAAGCCATGTCTTCATTCTAAAAAATAAAGCCGCCCTTTTATTTTCTCGGACGTGCGCACCGTGGAGATGACATAAAATTCCTTGTGAATAAGGTTCTTTCGTGCTACTAGCGATAGGGGGAAAGTTTGCCAGAGCATGTGAGTCTGTGAGTTTTCTCACGTGGCTATCTCCAGCTTGCCAATTTTCTCTTACTGACATTGCTTCCATTTGCCATTACTTGGCACCACATGGCGGGTGCTAAGTCATTGCTGGTAATTACACGCTTCAGTAGAAACTTAGATCCTGCATGCTCAGGAGAGTGTAAAAGCTGTCATGAAAATTTAAAAATAGAGACTCGAGCGTGCGGCCTCTCAAAAGATCTACATGCAGCTTTCAACAGCAACATTTCAACAGAAGTGAACATGCTCCAGAGTAAGCAGCTTCCTCCTAAAAATGTAAAGATTAAATGTATCCAGGTTAGTGTTTTATGGAAATATCCCCCCCCCAAAAAAAAGCTATTAATGAAATGGCTTTCTGAAAGCACAGCTGCTGAAAGTCCCGCACAAACATGTAGAGATAATCTAGCATTTACCCTCCATTCAGACCTGCCACCCTTCTCCGCTTAGAGAACTCACTAATATCAATTCCATTCATTCCCTCAGCTTAGATGGTTATATTGAGCATATTAAGATATTTCTAAGAGGAAGTGATACGTTGAGTAATATTTCTTTTAGACATTACTTTCCGTGTTCTTCAAATGGCTCGATTTTAAGCATGGTGTGTTTTGTTGCTCAAAGAAGAATCTGGAAGTGAATCAAGATTTCACAAATCCTGCACAAAGGTACGCAATTTACAACTTTGACATTTTCAGAACTGTGTAAGGACTCAAGTCAAATTTAGTTTATTCTAAATCGCTCTGCCTAACCCTAGGGAAAATCAAATAGAGGAAGAATTCTTTGACATCAGGGAAGAGACATAGTTATTGCTATATCTACATGAAGACATATATAGCAAAAATGAAGAAAGGTTAAAAGAGAAAAATGAAGCTAACTAAAATAGAACTACTGTAAATTAAAAGGTTGAGCACTAAATTTTCTTACTATACTTGATCCTAACTAGACAGCTCTTTACTTTGCCTCCTTATTTCAACATTCTACTTCATTTTGTACATGGAATGCTTTCTTTTAATGCATGTCAACAAATGGAAATTCAATTCTTTTTCCACAAAAACAGAAATAGTAAACATAGTTATAAGATGCCAAATTAGGCTCTGTGGGGGATGAAATTATAAAAAGAAAAGTGTACTCTCAGGATGATTGTGATCTAGTGCCTGGGGTGTGTAGAGAGAGAGGTTAATAAAATGACTCTACAAATATCTATATTAATACTCAGGACGTAAGTGATGTTAGAGGATAGAGAACATTAGTGTGGTTCAAAGGACTGATGTCATCAGGTTGGGAAATCAAGGACTGCTTTGTGGAGTAGATGCATTTTCATAAGACGGTTGTGTAAGATTTTAGAAAGACTAACAAGAAAATTGAGAACAATTACCAGACACTAGAACAAAAATATAAAGGTTGGAAGGCATAGGATATGTTTTTGGGTGGACTACGTGAGTGTGGTTTCCTGTTGGGTTTGCATAAGAAAGAAGGGGAGGGCTAGCTAATGAAATAGTATGGTGCCACATCATACAGGCACTTGGCTAGCAAGCTTGAGAAAATTTTCCCTGATTCAACAATGGAAAATATTTGCATTATAGTAAATAAGTGGCATAACTAGTCTTC
Organism: Neofelis nebulosa; assembly: GCF_028018385.1. Classification (NCBI taxonomy): domain Eukaryota; kingdom Metazoa; phylum Chordata; class Mammalia; order Carnivora; family Felidae; genus Neofelis; species Neofelis nebulosa. The sequence continues at coordinate 116,589,883 of NC_080786.1, forward strand.
CTATATGATGCATTTGAGTGAGGAGAAGAGTAATTAGGAAGCTACTATGAAAGAGCTCTATTAAGACAGAGGAAGAGAAAACCAAGGAGGAATCACATCAGTAGATATTGAGGAGATGGAAACTATTGAACTCGGTAATGGGTTAGATATAAATTTAGGTACAGAGGGGCGCCTGGGTGGCGCAGTCGGTTAAGCGTCCGACTTCAGCCAGGTCACGATCTCGCGGTCCGTGAGTTCGAGCCCTGCGTCAGGCTCTGGGCTGATGGCTCGGAGCCTGGAGCCTGTTTCCGATTCTGTGTCTCCCTCTCTCTCTGCCCCTCCCCCGTTCATGCTCTGTCTCTCTCTGTCCCAAAAATAAATTAAAAACGTTGAAAAAAAAAAATAAAAATAAATAAATTTAGGTACAGAGATAAGCAGGAGGTATAGGAGAGGCAACTAAAACTGGCTTAGGTTTTCAAGATTACATAACTGGTTTCAAGATTAAATAACTAAGAGAATATTTCCAAACTAGTTTTTCCAAAAACATATGTAAAATTGAAAAGTAAAAAGTATAAATAGAAATTTTGCTATTTTAATTCAAATTTTAAAAGATTTGCCTCAAATTGTTACTTGTTTTACTCTAATCTAGGGATGCCTGGCTGGCTCAGTTGGAAGAGCATGAAAGTCTTGACCTTGGGGTTATGAGTTGGAGCCCCACGTTGGGTGTGAGATTACATAAACAAACGAACAAACTTAAAAAAAATCTAGATAATTATTTCAAATATCTCCTATCCTATGTCTTTTTAAGATAATATGGATGGATTACATTATGAAGCACATAAATAAATTGAAAAACAAGCAATATCGTAACAGAAGTTATTTCTATATTTATTGTTTTATTAAAATCATTGGTTTATATTTTTAAATCATAAACATTACAACAAAATAAAGAAATGCGCAGGGGGCCTGGGTGGCTCAGTTGGTTAAGCGACTGACTTTGGCTCAGGTCATGATCTTGCAGTTCATGAGTTCGAGCCCCATATCAGGCTCTAGGCTGACAGTTCAGAACCTGGAGCCTGCTCTGGATTCTGTATCTCATCTACCTCAATGCCCCTCCCCCACTCACATTCTGACTCTCTCTCTCTCTTTCAAAAATAAGTAAACATTAAAAAGAATTTAAAAATAAATAAAAAATCAAAATAAACAAATGTGCATGCTATTAGATTTACTTCACTAACCTTGCTTCTTTTATTTACTTTTTTTATTTGAGTATAGTTGACAAACAATGTTTCATTAATGTCAGGTATACAACATATTGATCCACAAGTTTATACATTATACTATGTTCAATACAATACATCGTCACCATATATCACTATTACAATATCATTGACCATATTCCTTATGCTGTGTCATTCATTCCCCTGACTTACTCATTCCATAACTGGAGGCTTGTATTTCCCACTACCCTTCACCCATTTTGCCCAACCCCCCAACTCTCTCCCCTGGCAACCAACATTTTTTTCTCTGTAGTTATAGGTCTGATTCTGCTTTTTGTTTATTCATTTTTTTTAGATTCCACATATGAGTGAAATCATATGATATTTGTCTTTCTCTGATGGACTTAATTCACTTAGAATTATATCCTCCACCTTCATTTATGCTGTCTCAAATGGCATGTTCTCACTCTTCTTTATGGTTGAGTAAAATCACTATATCACTATAAATCACATAATATATTATATATGGTGATATAGTGATAACATAGTGATATATAGATATATTAGTAATATATATACTATATATAGTGATATTACTATATATATGTATATCACATCTTCCTTATCCATTCATGTATCAGTGGACACTTAGGTTGCTTCCATATCTTAGCTGGCATAAATAATGCTGGCAATAAACATAGCAGTGCATATATCCTTTCAAATTAGTGTATACACTTTATTTGGGTAAACACCCAGTAGTGGAATAATTGGATCATATGGTATTTCCATTTTTAATATTTTGAAAAACCTCCATACTGTTTCTCACAGTGGCTGAAGCAATTTACATTCCTACCAACAGCATACAAGGGTTTCTTTTTCTCTACATCTTCTCCAACACTTGTCATTTCTTGTCTTTTTGATTTTAGCCTTTCTAACAGGTATAAGGTAATATCTCATTGTGGTTTTGATTTGCATTTCCCTGATGATTAGTGATGTTAAGCATCTTTTCATGTGTCTATTGGCATATGTATGTCTTTTTTGGAAAAGATTTTTGGAAAAATATCTATTCAGATCCTCTGCCAATTTTTTAATTGAATTGTTTGGGCTTTTTGGTGATGAGTTATGAAAGTTGTGAAAGTTGTGAAAGTAAAATATATATATATATATATATATATATATATATATATATATATATATATATATTTTTTTTTTTTTATTAACCCTGTATTGGATATATAATCTGAAATGCCTTCTCCCATCCAGTAGGTTGCCTTTTTGTTTTGCTGAAGGTTTCCTTTGCTATGCAAAAGATTTTATTTTGATGTAATCCCAATAGTTTATTTTTACTTTCCTTTCCCTTGTCTAGAAAAATGTTACAATGGCTCACATCAGAGAATTTACTGTGTTCTATTCTAGGATTTTTATACTTTCAAATTTCACATTAAGGTCTTTACTTCATTATGAAATTTTTTATTTAGTTTTTTTGGTTTGTGTGTGGTGTTAAAAGGTGATCCAGTTTCATTCTTTTACTTGTAGCTGTCCAGTTTTCCCAACACCATTTATTAAAGAGACTATCTTATCTTCATTGTACATTCTTGTTTCCTTTGTCATAGATTAATTGACCATATAAGTATAGGCTTATTTCTGGACTCCATATTCTGTTCCATCAATCTATATCTCTATTTTTGTGCTAGTATTATAATGTTTTGATTACTACAGCATTGCAGTATATCCTGAAATCTGGAATTATGATACTTCCAGCTTTGTTTTTCTTTCTCAAGATTGCTTTGGCTATGGAATCTTTTGTGATTCCATAAATATCTTAGTATTATTTGTTTTAGTTCTGTAAAAAATGTTGTTGGTATTTTGATAGAGATTGCATTAATCTGTAGATCCCTTTAGGTATTACAAACATTTTAACAATATTAATTCTTCTAATTCATAAGAATGTAATATCTTTCCATATGTTTGCATCATCTTCAATTTCTTTCATCAGTATTTTATAGTCTTCAGAGCATATGTCTTTCTCCTCTTTGGTTAAGTTTATTCCTAGGTATTTTACTTCTTTTGCTGCAATTATAAATGGTGTTATTTTCTTAATTTCTCTTTCTGCTACTTAGTTTTTGCTATATAGAAACACTACAATTTCTGGGTATTAACTTTGTATCCTGCAACTCTACCAAATTCATTTATCAGTTCTAGTAGTTTTTTTGGTGGAATCTTTGGGATTTTCTCTGTATAGCATCATGTCACCTACAAACAGTGATAGTATAACTTCTTCTTTACCAATATAGATGACTCATTTCTTTTTCTTGTCTGATTGCTATGGCCAGGATTTCCAGTACTATGTTGAATAAAAGTACTAACCTTGCTTTAACAAGACAAAAGACATAGGAACTGAATTGATATATAACAGACTATAAAGGAAACCTTCCTCAAAAAGTTCTTTTATCTAAATTTGCTTATATAATTTCATCTTTAGAAAATATTATATGAGTAAAAATTTGTAATATAGTTAATATATGGGATATTTATTATTGAAACAAGAAATTCACTGATCTAGGCAACACTGTACATTTTAATGATATGATAAACGTTTGCTATAGTTTGGATGATCAATAGCCTTTTCCTAAAATATTTATACTGTGTTAGGCACCATGTTAGAATTAACCATGATAAGGAAGTAAGCCTATCCTCAAGAAAGTAGGAAGTTATAGTCTGAAAGAGTAGAAAAGCCATTCAACTGTAACAGAGTTTGAAATCTCAGGACACAGTGCTATGATGTACAAACGACAAGAGCCTAATGCAGGTATGACAGATAAGAGAAGATTTCTTCAACCTGATAGTAAGGAGTAAATGGACCACCTTAGAGAAGTGAGGAGAACATGGAAGAGTTTCTCAGCAGAGGAGATGGCAGTGAGAAGACCTGGAGACAAGGAACTGGACAGCAGAAAAGATTGTAGACAGCAGTGAGGGAGGGAGTTGTGAAATAAGGATAGAAGGATGATGAAAGGATTGTGTGCTCTGTTAAAGAGTTTGGGATTTTTCCAAGAGGAAAAGAGGTCATTCAAGTTCTAAGCATGGAGGCGACACAGTCACATGTGTGCATTGTAAGATTACATCAGGTGCAATGCAGAGAAAGAGATCAATCAGATTGAAAAGAGAGATTCACCTTGAGGGTGTTGCAGAATATGAAAAGAGATACTGATGTCTTATAAACAATTAGAAGTGAATATAAGTAAGATATAGTAAGACTAGTAAAATGTGGTAAATGAATAAATGTGGAGATAAGGGAAAGGGAAAAGCTTAACCACAGATCTAAGATAATATCAAATCCCTTCAATTGAGTAACCAGGGAAATGTTATTCACTAAAATAGGATCAGTAGGAAAAGACCAAGTCTGGAACATGAGCTATGAACTGAACTTTATGTATATTGCACTAAAGATACCTAAGCCATCCAAATGGAGGCATCCTGTAGACAACTGGACACACAGGTTTGAAGCAAAGAAGAAAGATCTGGTCTAGAGACTCATTATCAGCATATATATAGCAATTGAAATAAAGGGCATAGATGAGATTGTTCAGGGATACTATTCAGGCTGATAAAAGAAGGTAGCAAGACTCATTACCAAGAATTATGAACAAACCTGGCAATAATGTATCTGTGGATTAATGGGGGCAAGCTAGTTTGAAACGGATGACAGAAGGTAAATTTCAGAAAACAATAACAGAAAACTCTTTTATATAAAGCTTCAGAGATATTTAGTATATGTGCTGCCAAAGCAAGCATGAGCTTTAGAGATGTTTAAAGAGAGACGTGGAATAGATATAAGATTGTCTAAAAGACAGAAAGACCTAGCATGGTTAAATGTTCATTAGAGCTTGTTTGGAGGTTCTAGCGGGAGAGTGCAGCTACTCGTATACCCTTTACGGAAGAACGGTCGTCCTCTTTCAGGAAAGGTCATCCTCCTTCAACGAGTGCGCAGCTTCGGGAGGGACGCACCTGGAGCAGTGAGGGAGGAAGGGGACACCCGCCTAACCAGCCAGATCAGCTGAATCAACCCTGGCGATCAATGGGGCGACAGATGTCGTAGCCAGATCGCCCTCACATCCTTAAATGTTCATTAGAGATATGAGTACACGATGACTTTGAAGATACAGGGTGGAATCAGAACACCCTCAAGGTGAAATAACTTTAAGGGGGTGGGGACTTTTTAAACTTTATGTAAAGAAGAAAATGATGGATTCCATTTTTTTCTTAGCCCAGTGTATTAGTTTTCTTTGCAATGTAAAAAATCACTACAAAGTCAGTAGTTTGAAACTATACACATTTCTCATCTCACAGTTTTCAGGAGCCCGGACACTGGTTAACTGGATCATCTCAGGGAGTAACAGAGTAGAATCAAGCTGGTAGCCGGGGCTGGTGTTCTCATCTGAGGTTCAGGGTCCTCCTCTGAACTCACTGGTTCTTAGTAGAATTCAGTTCCTTGAAGCTGTGAGACTGAGGCCCCTGCTCTATTGCAGGCCATCAGCCAGGTGTTGGTCTAACAAGCCACTTGTCCCTTTCATGTTGTCCTTCTATAAGATGGCAATTTGCTTCTTGAAGGCTGAGGAGAGAACATTTGCTACTTCAGATCTCTCCAACATTGGGAAGGGCCTGTCTCTTTTGATGGTTCACCTGATTAGATCAGGACAGCTCAGGATAATTCCCTGTGATTAACTCAAAGTCATGTGATTTGCAACCTTAATTCCATCTGAAAATCCCCTTCACCTTTATCAGATAATGTAACCTAATCACAGGAGTGACATTCAATCTATTCACAGGTCCAGGAGGGAGGGATAATAGAGGACTTTTACTCCAGGAGAGGGGACATTTGAGGGCCATCTCAGATTCCTGCATAATACACATCAACCAAAAGATCACCCCAAATTTAAATATTTTTCTTTCTGAAAGGAAGATTTGTTCACTATTCACTTAATAGGTGGGTTCTCATCTCTAAAGACATACATACATAAATTGTTTTATATCTTTTATGGAAGTAATTCTCATTCTTAAATAAATCTACAAAAATAACTAAACATTTAATATTCATTGAAAAAGCAACACCATTGAAAACTGTTGGGACCCATACATATATATACACATATATATATGTGTATATATATATGTGTATATATGTATATACACATATATATATATATATACACATATATATGTGTATATATACACATATATATACATAAAACAGGAAAATGAAGGCAATTATTGCAAGTCTTTGTTACAGCTTTTCCACCTGTCTTAATGAAATTATCCTTAGGAACTTTTTGCTTTGGGTTGACACTAACTGTTGACCCCTTTTGAAACAGTACAGGTCTAGTGCTTAAGGCACTATCTCTTCTCATTCCCTAAGAGGTATATTCAAAAGCACACTTGGTTCTGGACTTTCTCAGCACAGGAAAGGAAGAACAAGATGTTGGGGACTCTGCCCTTTGGATTCTAGATCTATTTATGAAATGAGTGGAGACTAACCAGGTGAGAATTAGGTACCTGCTCACAAAAAAACCTGATTCTACTCAGTATCAGCCCTCAAAACATGGGTAGGACAAAATTAATTCCCCCTTACTTTATTTTTCCAGTATTGTACAAAATTAAACTCTAATAAAATTTAAATGGAAAAACTGAGAAATGATGAAACAGATCTACCTTTTCTTGCATGTAATGTGTCCTAAAACACCTACCAGACAACAACAACAGCAACAACAACAACAACAACAACAACAACAAAACAGTATCTCCCTCAGCACATTAGTGAGATAATTAGATTCTAGGACTATCCAAACACAGTGAAATACGTGCAGTGCCATTATCCATCTACAGTGTCTCCAGGGTGTGGAAAAAAGATAAGGGTGGAAACACAAGTATCAGCAATTGACTTATGTTTGCCACACAGGATCCAGGAAAACAACGTAGGACAGAGGAGGAAGGCAGCAGAATAATAGCTACTGCCCACTAGTTATTAAATCCCCATGATGTTACAGTCATTACAGTGAATTCTTTAAATACATTATCACAGACCTTCACAACGGCCTTGCAAGGTAAGCATTTGTCTCATTTTTTAAAAAGTTTACAATAGGGAGTGACCGATTAGGAAACTTATCCAGGGACACAGAAGGAACAAGAGGCTGTAATGTGTCCCCAACTTTAGCTGACTTCCGAGCCAGTGCGATTTCTCATAGATCACACTGCCTCGGGTAGGAAGGAGTGCTAGGGAGGAGTCTGATGTCATATGTCTCCAGAGCACTGGAGTAGCACATGCTAAAATAACTTCAGACTCTTCTGGTTGTTCAGTGGCCTTGTTTTTTTAGAAAAGTGCCACAAAACATAAATTTAATATGCCCTATTGCCCTGCATATGAGGAGATTATGTCCTATAAACTTGTTTATTTTCATAATAATATTTTAAGTAAGACAGTTTTTTTTAAATAAATACTCTATCCATAAAACATTTTTATATCAGAGATTTCATAGCTGATTAAATTCTTGGATTTGGTCATTTATTTTTTTTATTTTTTATTTTTTTTTAAGACCCCAGTTAAATAATGTTCTAAATAAATAAGGCACAATACCTCAGTTGCCCAGGCTTCTTACTATGGTTTAGCTTGTACAAATCTGTACCATTTTTATTCTGGAAAAAAAAAAATTGTCATTTGAAGGGGAAAAGGGACACATTATATCAGTAACGTACATAAGAGCATTGGGAACAATTCTATAGCTTTTGTGTTATTATACAGTGATATCATTGCTGTTTCCTCTAGTGTTTCTCTCCTTCCTCTTTGAGAGGCCAACATAAGAGACTTCTGCCTGCGTGTCCAGAGCCAGAAACTCATTATGATTGCAGCCCTGCAAGGCAGTGCTGGGAACCAAACTGTGAAATTGTGATTCCTCAAGTGGAGTGTGGGAAGCCCTATGTACTGCTAGTTTTCTAATGGACTGAACCACACAGTCACAGCAAACAGAAAACCCTGAAGGTTGATTTTGTGTGTGTGTTTATTTTGGTGGTGTTCAAGGGGAAACTAATCAGACAGGGAAACTTATTTAAATAAATGTTTCCTTGGCTAAGAGGTGTCCACCCTAACATTTGCTTTTCATTGATGTTTGACATGCATTTTCACTATCCTTTAAATTTTTTTTTTCTAAAGAATTCATTTTGACAGAGAATATGAGAAAAGAAAAATAAAAATTTTATAATAAATCAGATCTTTGGTTGTTCTTCCTCACGGGTAGACGTGGGAATCAAATGGCCAAAGTAATCAACCCTCCCGTCTACTTAATTTTCCTGCAAAAATTATATAAGAAAACAGGATAAATAGTTTAAAACCAATACAACATTATTCCTTCCATTGAGCCTACATATTTACAAACAGAATTGTGGAACTCAAGAATTATTTGATGTAAGCTGCAAGCTAAGTGTGTTAGTGAATAAAACTTCAATGTGCAATTTCAAAGAAATGTATCTAAAGCTATGATTGCCTAAAGTAAACAAATTCATATAAATTGGCCCCTGCCTATTGTTTTATATTTGTTCTTATAACAAAGAGGGCAAACTTCCCTGTAACAGGACTCTAAACAGAGCAGTAGGTCTGTAATTTTAAGTCAGACGATGGTATTTTAATTTGGTATAGGCCATGAGATGTTAAATAGATTAGCATAACTCAAAGAAACAAACATTAAATGCTCATATGCATTTAAGTGTGAAAGTAACCAAAAGAGAGCTGCCCATGTATCTGAATCATTTCAGTAATTCTCTCCTAATTCTCTTTCCCGTCTCTCTGCCACACATGTTTCCAGGTCAGATTCTCTATAAATATCCCTCCTCCCTTTTCTTACTCTTTGATCTTTTAGGTTCTAAAACAGGGATTGAAAAGTTACTAGTGTTTTCCAGGTCATGTGCCAACATAAGGAAGGTAAAGTTTGTTTGAGAAGTAAATTTAGAGCAAAACTTTATTTCTTATGTATCACTTCTTCGAAGAGGTGACTGGTGAGAGTTACTCAGGTAACCTAAAACCTAGCCTCAGAATACTGAATGCATATTTGAGCCTGAGCGTCCCTCCAGCACCAGTGAGCAGAAATATTCTCAGCGTGTTCTGTACGGGTACTGCTGTTGGAGAGGAGGGTGGTAGAAAGGCTACTCCCCTGTACTCATTCCCAACTCTCAAAGTTTGGCCTCTGTGTCCAAAACCAGGATTACGAGTGGGATTTTATTCTCCTGTCCTAAATTTATTCTCCTGTCCTTAATGACACTCCATTAAAAAATAAATGTCTTTGGGGGACCTGGGTGGCGTGGCTTAGTGGCTGAAGTGTCCGACTTTGGCTCAGGTCGTGAGTTCAAGCCCCATATTGGGCTCTCCACTCTCAGCACAGAGCCTGCTTTGGATCCTCTGTCTCCCTCTCTCTCTGCCCCTCCCCCCCTCAAAATAAACAAACATTTAAATAAATAAATAAATATCCTTAAAAATGGACATCATTTAAAAGGATATTATAGGTAAACTAAGAGCTAACACTATTCATCATTGAAAAACATAATTTTAAACATCATTAAGTCAGTGGAGATTACTGCAAAAACAGAAATAGAATAATAATTAAGGTTACACTTATATACATATATGCATGCACATATATATTTATGTATTGTAAGTGTTACATCATAAATGTAAAGGGAGAAGATATTTTAAAATGATATGTGATGAAAAAATGAATTAAAAAATGATATATGATAACTGTTGATAAAGGAACTCTGTAAAAGATTCACAGACTCATTATTATATATTTGTATATATTTATATATATTATATATAATATATTTATAATGATAATAGAAATGACTTTATAAGAAGGGAAACAGATCCATACAAATATTTGCAGCAGATTTTATATATAAAAAAAACAATATCTGTACTATATAAAAGGCTTATGTAAATTGGCATGAAAAATAATGCTAAAATGTAAAAAGGAATACGAACAATTTGAATCAAAGTTAGCAAAGTAAAAAATCTATATAAAAATCTTTAATTCTGCTAGTTATCAAAAGAACACAAAGAAATAAGAGTAATGTGTCTTTTTAAACCAATAAAATGATGAAATTTCTTAATCAAGCAGGTGTTGTCATACATAGCTGATAAAAGATAACCAATTGGCAGATTTGTTCTGGAAAAATGATTTTTCCAAGACATAAAATAATTGCACCCTTTAACCCAATTATCTGTTGACAAGAAGATAAAGGACATGGGGAAAATAGTAAGGAAAGAAATGAGGAAAAGGTAATATCCATGAAAATATTCATTATAACAAATAACAAAGCTGTTAAAATTATGAGGACTGTACAACAACATAGAAAAATGCTTATTTATAACACCTAATGAAAAATAAATAACTGCATTTGTCTACCAAATGTAAAAATCATGCCTAGATAAGAACTATATGGGACAAAAAATATTTAAAAGAGTTTGATTGGTTAGAGCTTTCACTATAAGGCATTTCAATGCATTATATTTTAAGCCAATCAATACTACAAATTGTATTTATCTAGCAAAAATAATTTATTCAAAGCAAAAATTCCTGTCAAGGAGTGACAAAAACCCTAGCATTCCCCCACTTCCCATCCTCTTCTTTTTCATAGAAAATTTTAGCAAGGCACAAGGCCACCTGAAGAAAGGCAGCATGTCCCTGTCTCCTTTGTAGCAAGGTGTGGGGGTGAACCTAAGTCCTGGCCGATGTGCTACGCCTCACAGCGCTATGTGGCAGCTTCCTCAATCCTACCTTAACAGGCATCTGTCACATGGCCTTCCCCAACTTCTATGTTCCTTCATCCTGCCATCTGGGTTGTGGAAGCCAACTTGGACAAAGGCCACAGTGTAGATCCTTCAAGTCAATGCAGAGCAGAGTCGTACTACCAGCCCTGGTGCACCTGCCTCTGGCCTTTCTCTACATGAAGGAAAGTGAGAAATAAACTATCTTGCATAAACCACTGTTCATTTTTGCTTCTCTGTTACATAAAGCAGAATCTCAACCTACTAAATGCAAAGAGGTTACCCCCAAAGCCAGCTGGCTGTAATATTTAAGCCCTAATCAGTTGAAAACAACTAAGAGCCAAGTTGGGACAACAATACAAGGTCAGTAGGACACTAAGAAGATTGCCAAAGTTGATCCTGGGGCACTCAAGTTAGTCATCAGGATTTAGACTCTCCATATGTCAGGTGTTCTCAGTGGGGGTAATATCGCCCTATGGTGATGAAACGTGGCTCTATGGGGACAAAAAAAAATGTTAGTTATACAATGGTTTGTGGCTTTCCAGCATGTCACAGGACATAACGGGACATGCAATATATCTATAGTATAACATTTCATGGTGGTAGAGGGCTAGCATTTTGGAACCAAGAGCCAAAAAGGCTGGGGAGGAAGAGGGTGGAAATCATGAAAAAATAAGGAAAAAAAGACTGAGGATCTTTGCTGAATGTGACACCCTCCCCTGCCTGATCTATCAAGCAAATCCTACTTAGTCTTTTAGATTCCACAGCTTCCTCAGTTAACAACTTGTCACATTGTTTTATTAGTGATTATTTTTCCATCTCCCCCCTAAGTTTTAAGAATAGTATGATTTTCAATTCTGCATCTATAACACATTGCTTGGCCCATAACAACAGCACAGAAAATGTGAATGGCTGAATGAGCACCCCAGGGGCATTTTTCCTACAAGTCTAATGCTCCAGCAATTCTCACTTAACAATAGACACAATTCTCCCTCTGCCTGAATGGTAACAAATTAAGAAAACCACTGAGAAGCACAGCATCTCTCAAACAATATGTTGAATAACTTGGTAAAAGAATCCAGTTCAGCCCTGGGAACACCCCATTTCTACTTATTTTTTACCAATACAGGTTTTCCTGTTAAAAAAGAAAAAAACTTTAATCTTTTTACATTCATTACTACTTAGCATTTTCTTTTTTTAATCTCAAGCATCAAGTTGATTTGAAATCTGCTGTTATTTTAACAATAGGGCAGAGTTTGATATTTGGAATTTATACAAACACTTCTGAAAAGGCCACCGCTAAATGGAACCTAAGCTTTTTCAGTTTACAGGAAATATCACAAACATTAATTATGAACTCGGGTTTCTTTACTAGTGGTTTATTCTACCAGTGTGGCTCAACCATGCAGCATAATTCCACCTATAAACAGTTACTGAACACCTACTGCCCGTGATGTGTTGTGCAAGTCCTACAGGGGATTTAAAGCAAAATAAAGCAGAGTCCGTCTTCAAAATTCTTACATTCTTTCTGAGAAACCATCACGTGAATGGAAACCATCATGTGAATACAGTTTGAGTGTTATGCAAAATACACATACAAATGTTTGAGAATTTGAAAGGAGAACATACAAAATACATGCAAATAAGATGCCACGGGCAGTTGGCTTTGGGGATGTGCTTTGCAGTTGAAACAGGATTATAATAGAGGGAGACAGGGAGACAGGTATTGCAGATGGTGAACAAAGAGAACAACAACAACAGAAAAAGCAAATAATCCTTTTCAAGAAGAGGGCATAAACCGCATTTGATCTGTATGCACATTAAATTTGAGAAGCAAATGTAGGCTTCCATAGCTAAGTGAAAGAAAAGAACAAATAGCAAAATAATTTGGAGCCATTTCCTAAAGAAATTATTATGCTTTGACAAAAACCACCATTAGCCAGTAGGGACTATGGGCAGCCTTTGAGCATGCATGTGAGCCACAGCTAAGCTTAGGCAAATTAGCATAATATATGTTTGCAGAGTAATGTACAAAGACTTCCAGAAGTAGGGAGACCACCATTCTTGCAAAGGTCTGGAAAGAGTTAATAGAAGAGAGGAACTAGTATTGTAGGAAAGAAATGCAAAAATGAGGATGGATGGAGAAAAATTTCAGAAGCCAAATTTGCAATTCTTGACAACTTCTTGAATTTCTAGGATAAGGGAATAATATATGGCAAGAAAAAAATTATTCCTAGGCTTCAAGCCTGAATAACTGGGAGAAAGATGTGACATTAACAGAAAAAGGAAAATAAGAAGGGAAAGTTGGTTTAGGATGTGAGGAGATAAAGAGTTTTCCCATTTGGACATATTAAACCAGCCAGCGTCAAAATGAGCCCATTTACCAGGTAGTTAGAAATGTAGTCTCCAGGAGTTTGGGGAAAAAATGAAAGTGCTATAAATTATGTAAGCAGAGATTATGGTTGAAGCTGTGGAAATATTTGAAGAAACAAAGAGTATGGGATAGAAAGTAAAAGAATCAAGGAAAGAAACTTGGAGATTGCTAATTTTAAGAGACAGGAGAAAGTGACAGAGCAGAAGTTCCCACAGGCCATGTGGGGAAGCCAGACTGGAATATGCCACTGGGCCAAGGGAAGTCTGCCTTTCCGAGAAAGAATCAGTCAGCATGCAAGGCTGCCAAGGCTTCAGGAGAAAGGATGCTACTTTATTACGACTGAAATCAATGTTGATAATCAAACACTCACTACCAATGTAATCAAAGCTCTCTTATATATTGGCATCATCTGTTTTTCCCAGTATTTCTAAAGAACCACAAAATATCGGTAAGGCAAGGCAAACCTGAATGTATCCCAGTACAAGTATCAATGTAACAACATTAACATGTTTCAATTTATTTGGTATTGTATCCAGGAAGAAAATATCAGTTCTACAAAGAGTAATACATATTTTCTGCATATAACTTTAGAGGATCCGCATTGGTAACTCAGTCTTTTTGAAGTCATTAACAAACCAGGGTTTTATTCATTGTTGTTACATGAGTGACAATGTAAATTGACCCGCATGCTGAATAGAGTTACAAAAAAGATCAGCTGTGAACTTGCTTTGTGAACCTAGGAAAGTCGCAACTTCTCTGGTTTCACTTCTTTTTCCTGTTATGTACTGCAGGGGCTGAAGAAATCTAGAAGGCACCCTACCAACTTGATGTATACTCAATATATTCCTGAAATATCTTTTCACTAGTTAACCTGCTTAAGAAAAGGTGGCTCTGATTGATGAAGGGAGTGAAAGCAGTAAGGTGAAGAACGATATGACAAACTATAGGTCTCACATACATAGCAAAATGGTGTATGAAGTTCAAAATCCCGTATTGGAGAGAGTCTCCAGATATATGATAAGAGACAGGAAATGCAACCTTGGATAGTCAGTCACGTTCCTTTGTCCCAGGGAGTGACAGATTGGAATAGCGACATTGTTCTCAAAAACAATGTTACTTTAAGAAAAATGTTAGGCAAAACCTGAAATCTTTTACTAGGGAATATCCTACAAATATTAACATGAGATTTTCAGAGCTCTGCCACTGTTAAAAACTAACACTTAATTCTTTTTAAAAATAGACACACACAGCTAGGTCCTTCAGGGAGATTCTCTCATTCCAAAGAGGCTGGATTAATTTACTGCTCAGGTACTTAGAAGTCACTTTTGATTTGGGCTCAGGTCGTGATCCCATGGTTGGTGAGACGGAGCCCCATGGGGAACCCTGCCTCCGGCTGCACCCTGACAAGGCAGAGCCGCTTGGGATTCTCTCTCTCTCTCTCCCTCTCTCTCTCTCTCTCCCCCCCTCTCTCTCTCTCTCATTCCCCCCTCCTCCCTCTCTTTCTCTCCTGGAGCTCTGCCTCTGGCTGTGCCCTGACAGAGCAGAGCCGGTTTGAGACTCTCTCCCTCTCTCTCTGCCCTCCCCCCACTCTTGCTCTCTCTGTCTCTCTCTCTCTCAAAATAAATAAATAAACATTGTTTTTAAAAAAGGAGTCATTTGGGGCACCTGGGTGGCTCAGTCGGTTAAGCGGCCGACTTCGGCCCAGGTCATGATCTCGCGGTCTGTGAGTTCGAGCCCCGCGTCGGGCTCTGTGCTGACAGCTCAGAGCCTGGAGCCTGTTCGGATTCTGTGTCTCCCTCTCTCTGACCCTCCCCCGTTCATGCTTTGTCTCTCTCTGTCTCAAAAATAAATAAACGCTAAAAAAATAAATAAAATAAAATAAAATAAAATAAAATAAAATAAAATAAAATAAAAAAGGAGTCATTTGAATCTCTGCCAGAAAAATGGATGTTTGTCCAATTCCAGAACTACCACAAGCCATAGAAAACCTCAATATCAGGGCCTGCATTTTAGAAATCTCTCGTCCCAGAGCAGGTTACAAAACTCACTTTGAGCATACGTCAAAGGTGGCTTAAAGAGAGGAATTTACCATCTATTCTCAAATTTGTTTTATAATATACGGAAAAATGTTAAACCAAAGCTGGCTTTTTCCTTAGTTTCCTAATTCTTAATAGCAGAAGCACATAAAAACAACTAATTGGACTAGTTCATCAGAATAAATAATAAATGAATGCATTGCTGGTTAACCTCATAGCTTTAAACACAGTACTTGTTCCATTTATAGAAAAATTTGAAATAGCTGATTGGCCTTAGTGACTTTTTTACCATTTGGTCAGCCAGTGTGGTGCAGTTCATATAAGAAAGCAACATAAATGCCTTACCCTTTTCTCTTTATATACCATTTCTCAAGATAAGTATTGATCCCTTCCATCTCTAAAAAAAGCGACTAATTAATTTTTATATTCTTATAAACCTGTTAGGTAGAAGCTAGATGTGAGCAGTGGAAGGCACAGCCCCAGGCAGAGTCCCAAGTCCTTGAAGGGGAATGATAGAGACATGGGCTGAAAGTAAGGGCAGTGAAAATAAACAAACACCCTACACATTATAAGCCCAGGAGCTCAACATCCTGACCTTGCAGCTTCCAAGATCTTCGACCTGATAGACCAAGAGCTACAGGTGCAGAACATTCTACCCCTGCCCAGGGTGACCCCTACACTCATTATAATACATTTGCATTGCAGGGATAGCCTGAAGCCTAGAGAAAGGCTACCAGGAGGGTAGGTATAAACTCTAGAGGGTCAAAAATTCCCCCTCCCAACCTGTGGGAAGAGTCCCCCAATGATTGGAAGCAGCCTCCATTGGAGATCACCTCACTGTACATCACCACTCTTCCCAGCCCAGAGAGATCCACTAATACCCAATCCCAAACCTAAGGCCAAACCAACCTAAGGCCAGTTCCACCTCATGGAATCTGCTCTCTCTCCCACTTTGAGCATGTATTTTCTCTTTCATAAACTGCTTTGTGCTTGCTACTTTCCTTCTGGCTGTCTTTATTCTGAGCATGGATTCCCCTGTAAATCTTCTCATGGGGAATCCAAGGACCAAGACCTCCCTTTACACAACACGGTCCCTAGCACACCTATGTATTTAAACAAATGGACTTCAATACATGTATTTCTTCAGCTTACTGAAGTTCAAATGGTCCCATACAGTTGACCCTTGAACAAACGTGGCAGCTAGGGGTACTGACCCCTGCATAGTCAAAAATCTGCATATAAATTGTGACTCCTCCAAAACTTAACTGCTAATAGGCTACTGTTGTTGACAAAAAGCATCCCTAAAAATACAAACAGTCGATAACACATATTTTGTATGTTATATACTATATTCTTAAAGTAAGCTAAAGAAAACAATTTTATTAAGAAAATCATAAGAGGAGGTGGGGAGCCCTGGGTGGCTCAGTCGGTTGAGCGTCGGACTTGGCTCAGGTCATGATCTCGCGGTCCGTGAGTTCGAGCCCCATGTCGGGCTCTGTGCTGACAGCTCGGAGCTCAGGGCCTGGAGCCTGCTTTGGATTTTATGTCTCCCTCTCGCTCTGCCCCTCCACCATTCACACTCTGTCTCTCTCTGTCTCTCAAAAATAAATAAACATTAAAAAAATTTAAATAAAACAAAACATAATTTGGTCACCAGCAATATGCACTGCTGCTGGTTGGTGATGTTGCTTTTCAGTGGAGCTTATATTTAAATATAAAACATACACTCACACACACTTACATCTTCAAACTTATTTTGAAATAGCATGCTATAACTTCAATCTGTTTTAACAGTCCTATCATTCCGGCATGCTTTCATCCTTATTTTCTTTGTATCTTGATCATTTGTAATGGGATTTAGCTACAACACTTTTTTGTTGCTCATTTTTATGTGAAGTTATTTTCCTGAACTCTTTAGAAGAGACCTCGGTTTAAATGGCATTTTCTAACCTACCAAGATCCTTCTTCCAGCATTTGCATATAGAGTTAACAAAAAAAAATAAATAAATAAATAAATAAATAAATAAATAAATGGTGGCTTTCTTTCCGAGATCTTCTAGTTCTGTTTCCCTCTCCCACTTTTACATAGATAGATATCTTTTTTCTTTCTTGTCAATGTCCCTATCCTGACCAATATTGATTCTGCTACTGGCAGTTTCTCCCTAGTATAGGACCCTTTCCTGAAGGAAATTCTGGATAATCGGTGTCAAGAGTTGGGGACTAGTCAACTCCAGCTCCTTAAACTTTCCAAGTGTTGGCGCCTTTGTGGGTTCCTATGCTTGGGTCTTCCAGCCGCTCTGTTGCTGCCACGTAGCTTTTTCCAGGGAAGATGTTATGGAGCCACGCAGGTTTTGTGCTGTTAATTTGTTTCCAGCTGCTTAAATTTGGAGGTTCAAAGCAATTGCTTGTGACCCAGTTTTGTTATAAACACTGACTATGAGTTTTTTTTCAATTTCCATTCCAATTGTTACCACATTCCCAGAATTTCCCAGGGCATTCTACTTTCAGAAACAGATGTAGGCACAGCTATGGCTACAGATGTAGACAGAGATGCAAACAGAGTTGCGAGGACAGGCACGAGTACAGATATAGATAGAGACATAAGTCTACATAAATGTGCACAGATTAAAATGACTAACAGAAGAAGCATGGAATATAGGTTATCAGGGTGATGGGATTATGGGTGATTTTTTTTTTTTTTTTTTTTTTTTTTGGCATCACATAATAAAAACAAAAACCAAAGCCAGTACTCGCAAGTCTATGAGAATTACCATCATCGTCTCAGGGGTGTTTGGCAATGGCCCCTTTTCAGTATCCCATTAGTATCTAAACCCCATTCACACCAAATTCAATTATCTCCTTCAGTTCAGCTAGTTGTACTTTTACCTTCTTTATGATAGAGAAAAATGGTTCGCTGTTCATTCTTCTCAACCTTTTGGTTTTGGGCCAGCGTTCCATGTTTGAGCGTTCCAGTCTCCTTGATACACGTTAAAATCTAACCTCTGCTATTTCATTACAAACCTCTTTTGTCTGAATAGTGTCTAAGCTTTTGCTTTTCAAACATTCTTCGGCTTTAATGCTAGTATCTAATATAAAATTACAAAAGCCTACTTATGAGCTATGAAGTCAAGAATTTGACTCTCTTTCACAGTTCTTTTTTATTCTTTCCCCCTTCCCCCGCCCCCCAGGGCAACAGCCCTCACATTCATGTCTCACTTAATCCTGAAGACTACAGAGTAAAAAGACCATGACCGAGAAGGAAAATGAAGTGGGTGGTATTTCAAAGTGTTGTCTATTCTCATTTCTCTGTAAGAATTATTGTCTCTGGACAGGGACATTACCGTTGTTTACGTTTGTGGCAATGTCGGCTCTATTTTGTGGGCATTAGCTCACCATTTGGATAAGAGCAGACGTTTTCATAATAATTTTGAGTCCTCATTGTTTTATATTTATACCTATCACCAATTACATTTGGCTATCGCTACTGTGAAAGAGCAGAGAGAGAAGCAATAGCAACCGTGACAATAACACTTGCATTTAAAATTGTTAAAAGATAAGCTGAGACATATTAAAATTTGAGAGTTTGTTTGGGCAAAACTTCATTGAAATCCGGCAGTGCCAGACAGAGTGGTTACAACGCTCCACTGACAGGAGTGAAAGAAAGATTTTCATAGAGAAGAAGCAAGAGGAAGGCAAAAAACAAACCAACGAACAAAAATTATTTGAGCAACAGCTTATGCGGTTGCTTTATTTGGGTTGCCTTAGTTGGCTGTTTGTGACTGGCTGTCCTTAAGTTTTGATTTCTAAACCGTGAGGCATTACAGCTTAGAGCCTGCTTTGCTTATGTAAGCAACTAAGGTATTAAAGCCACCTCAGCCCAATGACCTCCTTGTCTAATTAATTTAACCAGGTTTTCTCCCGACTCCTGATTTTTTTTTCTGAGGAATTTCTGAAACACGATGTCCCCTGAAAAAGGTCCCTTTTTCCTTGTTGGGCTCACTGCCCCCTACAGGTTTTGCCATGTAAAGTAACTGGGACAGAAGCATTAGATAAGTATTTGTAGGTGGCTGTTCTGAAATTCTCAGCAGGAAAGACAGAAAATGCAATGGTGCTTTCCTGTCAGCAATACTCCCCACCAAGTCTCAAAGCTACATTATTATCTCAAGTCTTCCAGGAATTCAAACAGTTAAGGGAAACCCCATCATGATCTTTTCCTGAAATTATATTCCAATAAGTGTGTTCCCTTCTACGTGGCTACCCTTTAGCAAGTTTGGCTTCTGATTAATTTAGTTGTTAATGACTGACAGGGAAAACCACTGTACATCAAAAGCTACTCCATCTGTTTCTTTACCCAGTGGAATTAAAAAAAAAAAAAAACACATCAGATTTAAAGTTGCCTTTTAAATGATTCCAACTGTTTATAAATAAAATTCACTCCTATAAATAACTCTGAAGGTTTATAGATAAGGTCAATCTCCATAGACTGCTAAATGGAATCTTAAAAATATTGTAAATGTAATGTTTCTATAACGTGGTTTTCATTTACCCATTAATTTCTGACAGCAAAACTTGAAACAAGATGTATTCATATCATGGTAGAAAATAAAAGTTACATTTATATAGCCATTCACAATTCTTCTATATACATACTTCATTTAATTATTTATTTTTATTTTTTTAAGTTTATTCATTTTTGAAAGAGATAGAGAGATTATGTGAGTTGGTGAGGGGCAGAGAGAGAGAGAGAGAGAGACAGAGGCTAAGCAGGCTCCACACTGTCTGCACAGAGCCCGACGTGGGGCTCAAACTCAGGAAACCATGCGATCAATGCCTGAGCTGAAACCAAGGGTCAGATGCTTAGCTGACTGAGCCACTCAGGTGCCCCATACTTCATTTGATTGTTAAATCTATATTCTCTTTAACGAGAATTTACTCAGTACCTGTCCTGCGGCAGGCACTAATTTAGGAATAAGATGAAGGAGGTGGTGAAGGAGGCCACTCTCTAAAATATAAGGGAACAGGGGTGCCTGGATGGCTCAGTTGGTTAAGTGACCTGACTTCAACTCAGGTCATGATCTCACCACTTGTGAGTTTGAACCTGGCATTGGGCTCTGTGCTGACAGCTCAGAGCCTGGAGCCTGCTTTGGATTCTGTGTCTCACTCTCTGTCTGCCCCTCCCCACCCCCCTCCGGCTCTCTCTCTCTCTCTCAAAAATAAATATACATTAATAAAAATAAATAATCATTTTAAAAATAAAATATAAGGGAACAGCCTCAGAAAGATTAAGTGGTTTGCCAAGCTCACTGATAGAAAAATTGGTAATAGATCTGGAACTAGTATTCCCGTTGCGAGACCATGATCTCATATCAACTAGTAATACTGTTATCAGATCATTTACTCTAATAACATAACTATATATTTATATAAAATAAAAATAACACTCCTGGCTGTGGAAAAATTTGCATTCACTTGAAACCGAATGTTCAT
The DNA here is from genome assembly GCF_028018385.1 of Neofelis nebulosa. Taxonomy (NCBI): domain Eukaryota; kingdom Metazoa; phylum Chordata; class Mammalia; order Carnivora; family Felidae; genus Neofelis; species Neofelis nebulosa. The sequence goes on from NC_080786.1 coordinate 116,610,787, forward strand.
GCAGATATGTGTCTCTGGCATAAAAACAATTTTTAAACACAATCAAATGAACATAAATCCCCAATTCTAAATTGGCAAGCTTCCATCTATGCTGTGTTTGGGTACTTGGGGGATAGAAAGGGTTGAAGGAGACAAACCTTTGTCCCTGAACTGAATTTATTAATCCAAATCTATTCCAGTACTCATTGCCGATTCAGTGACTCACTAGCCTATCACTCTACTGTAGAAATAAATGCCGCATTTACTTTTCTTTCTTTAATCTCTCTGTTCTTAATTGCCATATTGACAAAAAAGAAACAGTTGTTTACCTTCCAAATTCTCTGGAGCACCAGCCAAATTAATCCTTTTAAGCAGTGTTCCTTCAGCTCTGGAAACAAGTAGCATGCAAAGTAGCAAAAGGCTCCCTTAAGAGGCAGCCAACACAAGATGCCTAGACATTAACCTTGACTGGGAGAGCCTTGCAGGTGTTTGCTTCTTACTGTGGAAACAGCCCTGAGGTTCTGGGGAGAAGGTGGAGATAACTAGGGCTGGATTAAGGAGGATGCCAGTTGAGCAGTTCCCTAGGGTGTAAATCTTTAAGGGAAAGCCTGATAAACACAACTGATCTCTTCCCCTTAGGCATTCCACCTTCTTTCCTGATAACAGAATCCTAACCTTGTTCCTAACAGCAATGTATCTAATCTGAGTGATGAATCATGATGTCTGAACTAATCTTAGTATCTCACTCCCTTGGAAGATACTTTCATACGTAGACTCCCTTGCAGCTACAGGTGACTATTTGACTCAATTCTGTAGAATACTACGAGCAAAATAAAATTTTAGAGTAGTGTTGGTTGGTACCACTCCTTCTTCCTTCTTGTTTGGGACACTGTTGTGATACAGTACCAAAACCCAAAAGGTGGAGAGAAAGGCATTCCAAAAGAATTGAGACCTCAATGTTAAGTAGAAACTATCAGAGTGAATAGGGTGGGGAATAGGTACCCAGGAAGAAGGACTACTCTATAAATGCCTAGAGACAAGAAAGAGCATAGAATCTTGAAGAAACTGTAAGAAATTTTGTATGATCAAATTATGAAGCAGAAGGCTAGAAATGATAAGAAAATAAATGGGAGAAAAACAATGATCAAATCATGAAGGGCATTGTAAGTCACACTAAGGAGGTGATATTTTACACTAAAAATGGAGGCTATTGAAAGCTTTTAATCAGAAAAGTAGCAAAATTAGAATAACATCTAAGGGAATGCATGAATTTTATTAGGGTGTAGGGAAAAAAGAAAATTACTATTGTACATTTTTATGAGAGATAATGGGGACCAAAAAAGGTAGTGAAAATGGTACTAGAGATAACTGGATACAATGTACCAAGATTCAAAAGGCAGAATAAATAGGAGACTATTAGTGAATGAATTGAGGGGAAAAGACAAAAATTAGAGTTACCTCTCAGTTTCTGGCTTTGGCAGCTGTCCAGACATAAGTGACCAATCACTGAAGAAGGAAATACAGGATGAAGACCAAGTTCAAGGGAAACTTGAGGCTTTTATGTGCCCTCCAAGGACAGACAGAATCCTGAGACTCAGGAGTAAGATTGGAATGGACACAGCATGGAGGTCAGAATAGGTTAAGAGCATTTTTGGACAGTAGGGAGAATTCTAGTGTGACTGAGGCAAAATGCAAAAAAAAAAACTGTGAAATAGCCCATCATTTAAGGTAGCAGATCTCGAACTTTATTGTGCTTATGGCACACTCAGAGAAACTATAAGCCTCAGGCTCCATTACTAGGAGATTTCTCTTTAGGAGGCCAGAACTAGGATCAAAAATCTGCATTTTTAGTAGGAATCCTATTATAATGATTATTATACATGCAGATGAGTGAAGAATCACACTTGAAAAAATACTCATTGAAGGGGAAAATGAAGACACAGAAGAACTTAGAGATAGGATGAGAATCAAGAACAGTGTGCTGTAAGGAAGAAGTGAGAACATTTCAGAAAGTAAAGACAATCAGTAGTACCAAAATTAGGAGGAAGAGTTATGCTGAATTTTACTTTAGTACCTAAGGAAGACTGGAAATACCCTCAAATGCAATGGAAGAAGTCACCAAATAGAGGAAGAGTTGGAGGTTTTTTTGTTTGGTCTTTTTTTTTTTTTTCTTTTTTTTTTGACATTTAGTTGCAATTCACTAGTTACTATTAAATAACCAAATCCACTTTTTCAAATATCCTACATAGACGTTTTTCTTCTTATAACTGCTTTTAACTTCTGTTGAAAATACTTCAAAACTATTTTCCCTTTCATTATAAAGATAAGAGTCATAAATATCAAAACTAAAAAGGAGTGAAGGGTGCAAGAATATGCCACCCCAAAATATGCCTCTTTGACATAAGGATTATTTTGAGCTGATTATTTTGAGAAACATCAGACACAAGAGAAGTTCTGAAAATACAGTAGTTACCCTTTCCTAAAGGACATTTACAATTATAAAGAAAGTCTCCATTTGTAAGGGTGTATGTAGCAAAAAGAAACAATGACTCACTAGAAACTCCTACTAATGGAGAAGAAATGAACTTAAATCTGAATAACAAACCTTACTCTTGTGTACCACACTTTTCCCGGTTACCTCCCTGCAACGGGGCCTTCCTCATACCCTTCTCCCTTTGTATATAGAGCCGAAGATGGTATTTAAGTCTAAGTTCAAATCCACGTCTAAGAGTTACTCCTTTACATGAGGTACACATGTTAATACACTTCTGTTTGTTTTCTCTTGTCAATCTGTCTTGTTACTGGGGCCCAAGCTGAGAACCTAGGAGAGTAGAGGGAAAACTATTTTCTTCTCCCCTACAGAATGTAGGATTCATATTTCAGATAAATAACAGAAAATTGCATATTCCATTATTGAGAAGAGGGCATATAATTGACCTAAGAGCATGCAGGTTAGTTATTTGATGAGTTTTGATAGATCATGTACTTTAAATTTGGCTTCTGATTATAAAACAATGATATTGCTCTTGGTATTAAGGGGAAAAAATTCCAAGGCCATATAAAAATCACAAATCAAACTCTAGTCTCAATAGACTTCATATTCATGTATTAAGATCAGATTGCATATTAAATGGCATAAAAAGACAACTTTAGGAGAAAGATTATAAGCTTTCTGCTTAGAAATAAATTAAGAAAATGTATAGAGTATCCCTGAACAAATTTTTAAGAAACAAAACTTTCTGGCCTTTTTCTATTGTGTTATAAAGCAAAAATATCTGGTCAGTGATGCATGAAAAATCACATATACATAGTGCTAAATTCATATGACTGAAACCTTAAAGGTAAAAGTAAAATTATAAAATCTCCCTTTATGCCAGTTAGCCAAATAACAATAGCCTCTAGGATATTCTCACCTTAGTGAAGGGGAGGGGGGTGTGGGGGGAGATGGGGAGGAAAGAAGGAAAGAAGAAAGGAAGGAAAGGAGGGAGGGAGGGAGAGGAGAGGAAAGAAGGAAATAAAGAAGGGAAGAAGAGAGGAAGGGAGGAAGGGAAGAAAAGATATTATTCTGTTAGACTATCATGTCGTCTGAAAGCTCTGCAATTGCTTTTTTCCACCACAAAAATCCATCTCCTAAGTTCATAAACCTAGTTGTCTTTGAAAGACATCTTGTCAATTATCTTTCCATTTCACAATACACTACATACAGCCAAGCCAATTTAGTAACCACAACTGTTCCTCCTCATTATTTTACCATGCTATATACGTTCCAGGAAGAAACAGACTTGAATGTCATTCAATTTGACGATCAACTTGACTACATTTTTCTTACATTCTACTTACGATGATTAGTGTTGTGATCATTTTTGAGCCTGCCTTATAACAAATACTTTACCCCTTGGACAACTTTTCTTTAAATACCAGCCTACCAGAAACTACCATTATTTGGCTGGGAAAAAGTGGCAAGTTACCATGACTTGACACCCTTTGCATCATGACTCCAACCTAACAGGGTCATTCAGATCAGAATGACATTACAACAGCAATTGTTCTGGTCTCTCCCTTGTCACAGTCATTATCTTTGGTCATTTTATTTAAATGCATCATTTAGTTCAACAGCAAATTGTATGACAGAATAAAAGGGACCTTGGGGGGTGGGGGGGTGAGTGAAAAAACATCCCTAAGTAAAACTGATTTAACATCATATAACTTCAAGGTTAACTCTGAACAATGAGTTGTTATCTCTTTTACCAAGAAGAATGCTGGCATAGCTGAACTGGGCCATTTAACCTTGAGGGTTAGAGAGAAAAAAAATAGGCTGCTGAAGCCTTTAAGGATCTATGTACAGAAAACAACAATTATTAAAAAGAAAGAGAGAGAGAACTAAGTCATTTACAAAAAAATGTATTTTAAACATATAAAGCAGGGTTAAGTAGTGGTGAGGAGTTTTAACTTACTCTCAATTTACAAGTATAGGCTGTGAAGTTACACAGCCTTGAGAATGGTGTAAATTTAGGGATTAAGTAAAATAAAAAGACTCTACTTAACACTGAAAATACAGGGGCGCCTGGGTGGCGCAGTCGGTTAAGCGTCCGACTTCAGCCAGGTCACGATCTCGCGGTCCGTGAGTTCGAGCCCCGCGTCGGGCTCTGGGCCGATGGCTTGGAGCCTGGAGCCTGTTTCCGATTCTGTGTCTCCCTCTCTCTCTGCCCCTCCCCTGTTCATGCTCTGTCTGTCTCTGTCCCAAAAATAAATAAAAAAAAAAACGTTGGAAAAAAAAAAAAATTAAAAAAAAAAAAAAAAAAACACTGAAAATACATAACAAATAGGGAAAGCTTATTAATGGTATCACTGTAATGTAATTAATAAGAGAAATGATGATCCCTAATCAATAGTAATGTTAAGTTCAAGATTAAGTTTAAGGACTGGTGATCACTTCCATATTCCTTTCCACCTGGCTTATAGATTCAGGTGTGTGTTTAATCAACATCAATTCTTATCCATTTCCAGTTCTTCTCCTTTAAAATTGGAGTAATGTAAATCTTAAAAACAAACAAGATGCTTCCATTGTCTTGTGAAGAGTAGGAGAGGAGAGCCGGGAATAACACAAGACATCAAGAATACAGCCTGAGTGAAGGTGTTACCTCAGTAAGCATGGAAATAGGGCTACCAACAGACTTACAAGGGAGGAAAGATAATGAAAACACAAAACAACAACAATTTCACAGTTTCATCCAAAGGTTTCATAAGCTTGGAGTCTAATAAAATGTTTATGTGTTTCATACTTGCTGTAGGATACCATCATATGAGGTGTGACTAAATCTTCACTGAGTCTGTTCAGGGCCAAGAGACCACCCTCTCTTTCTGAGATATCTCATAACTAAAGATGTCCCACTGAGCCATGTGGAACATGTGGAAAAAGGCATCTCCTAGAATTTCTAGCTAATCCTAATTTTTGTCTCAATTAAATGTAATGGATTCAACGATTCAATGGTCTCTTGGAGATTATTTCAGTCCCTTTCAGGTTATAGCTCAGTTTGTCAGATTCTTCTCTTTCTCTTTGGCTACCTTCCAAGATGGTATATTGCAAGAGTGGGCAAACTTTATCTGTAAATGACCAGACAGTATATTTGAGGCTTTATTGCCCGTACAGTCACTATTGCAACTATTCAGCTCTGCCGGGAGGAAAGTAACCATAGTCAAGACATAAATGAATGACTATGGCTGTGTTCCAGTAAAACTTTATTTATGAATGCTTTATATGAAATTTGATTTTCATATATTATTCAAGTGCTGCTGTAAAATAGTTTGGGTTTTTTTCCAACTATTTAAAAATGTAAGAATCATTCTCAGCTCATAGGACATACAAAAACAGGCAGCAAGCTATGTTGGCCTGTGGGTTACAATTTGCTGACCCCTGATGTATTGTATACTAGTGGGGACAGCTTAAGTGACCTTGGGCTCTGAGACAGGGAGGCTCCGAACCTCAGGCTAAGCTTTGGGTATATTATCTAGTGATCACTAAGAGTTTACCTATTCATTATATAGCTGTACTCTTCTGATCCTAAATTTCTCAGTTTGCTTTGACCTCTTAACCCACTGAGCTGGCACTTCTTCCCCTCTGGTCCCTGATTCTGCAAATCCCTCAGAGCCACCTTTGCATTATTCTTGGACTCAGATTGTTCTCACACCATACTAGGTTCTTTTGTAGTCTTTATACCAGTGTCTACACACTCTGAAACTGAAGGGAACATGCGTATGTCAGTATCCTTCCTCCTCCAAACTGAACCTCCCACTCTTCTGACTGTACCGAGCTACCACATGTTTGCCAGAACAGCCCTGGAACATTAGATTCCTGTAGAAGTACTAAGTGCTGAGGAAGGCTACAGCTCCTCTGCCCTTAGTTTTCCTGTTTACATTTGTAAACAAATTTGTAGCAAACTTTCTCCTTATTCTGCGTGGGGCTTCAAAGCATCAGAATGTAGATTAAAATTCCATTACTTTTATCTCCAACATCATATTCTTCTTTCAGAAAGAGTATTGTCCTTCTCCCCTTTCCTGATGCCAAAATAGTGGACAGCCTCCTGAGAAAAATCAGTTTATTAATAAGGAAATTAATTTAGGAAGTATTAAAAATATTTCACCCTTAATATGTAGGTTTCCATGGATAGAAATGAAGAGGTTTAAAAATTCTGGCAAACAAGAACAAGATAAGTCAAAATAAAAAAAGAAAGAAAGCAAACAGAAGACAGAAGATTGTCTACAAAGACACAGCTTTCATTCAAAAGCAAAATGCTTATTTTATGATTTGGTCCAGAAACCATTCTAGGATAAAGAACCAATTTATAATGAGGCAAAATAACCTTCATGTTAATTACTAACAGAGCTTTTTCCAGATAGCATTATGCTCAGAAAGTATATTTACTAGAAGAAAAGTAATACTTTATCGTATGCAAACGTGTGATACAGAAGCGTTTTTAATACTGTAAAATAAAACCCATGTTGAAAAATTTTGTTAGTGAAATAGTTTTTTTTTAATGTGACCATGAATTAATATAACTAAAAAAGAATCTGGAGATGGCTTAGTAAATACTCATTATCTAGTAAATAATTATTCAACAACTATTTATTGAGTACTTGCCATATGCCAAGCACTACTGTAAGGCCAGATATTATGTAGTGAACAAAACACTGTCAAGCAGGAGGCAGACAACAAACAAGATAAATAAGTAAATATATATTATGTGAATAAATGATGTATTCTAAGAAGGAATTATAAAACAGGGAAAGCCCTATGAAGTGCACAGCTAAGCATTAAAATTTTAGATCAAGTGTCCAGGAAAGTATTATTAAAAGATGACTTTTAAATAAAAATATGAAGTGAGGGAGCTAACCATGTAAAATAATAAGAAAGGATATTCCAAGCTATGAGAGTACAAAGTTCAGAGGACTTCTTGAATGTATGTCTGATATGTTTGAGAAACAACAATGAAGCCATAGTTGCTGAAGTCCTAAAAGGGAAAATTGAAGGTTGAGAGTTCACGCATGTGGAGCCAGTGAGGCTTTTTTGGGTTTTGCTCTGTATTAGAAAGCCATGGAAAATTTGGGGGCAGAGAGTTTACCTAATCTGATGATACTTTAATAGGATCACTCTGGCCACTGTGCTGATAAATAGTCTACAGGAGGACAAGATTGGACACATAATCCAGTCATGAGGAGGTGGTGCCTTGGTCTTACATGATAGCAGTAGATATGATGATAATGATCAGATTCTGGATATATTTAAAGGTAGAATCAAATAGATTTCCCTATAGACTTGGAATGAGATTCAAAAGTACAGGAATGATCAGGCATGGCACCAGGTGTTTTGGTTTGAGACGCTGGAAATAGAAAACTGTCACTTACCGAAATGGCAGCAAAATGCTAGGGGAGCTTGCTTGGGGGGATATATCAGAAACTCAGTTTTAGACAGGTTAAACTTTAGGAGCCTCTTAGACATCTAGATGCAAAGGTTAAGGGGGCAGCTGAAGCTAAGGAAAGAAATGTGAGCCAGCTATATAATTGTGTAAGTCACCAGTACACAGAATTTACAGCCTGGAGATTGCATAAGATCAAGAGAGGAGAAACCAGCAAAAGAAATTGAGTAGGAATGGACAAAAAGGTAGGAAGAAGGCTAGATAAGTCACATATGTTGGGAACTAAGTGAAGACAGTACTTTAAGAAGTAGAGATATATCAGATGTTGAGATTGGAGAGCTATGTGTTTGACTTGTTAGCACATTCTGGTTGGCTTCTCTTTCATGCATTCTTTGGATTAGTGACGTTGAACCATAGCTGTTTATGTTTGATGACCCACTGAATGAGTAAACATACCTGAACACCAGTCTTGAAAATAGTGGCTGAATGAGTTAGCTAACCAAGAAAATTTTCTACTAAGGATGTTTTGGATTAAGTCATTCAATACTACTGAACAAATATTTCAAGTTGTCTGGAGATCAGAAATATGAATGAGATGTAACCATTATCCTTCGGGAACTCACATGCTAATAGAATTCATTAAAGGCAATGCACAAATAATGTAAACATAAAATGTAATCAGTATGAATCTTAATCCACAAAATTCAGGTGCACAAGAAATGTAAATTTGTTTATTTTTCAATACTTCAACTTAATTCTGTATCTTGGGTCCCCATTTGATCAGGTGATAAAAATAAATTCTTAATCAGGTCAAAACAATTTCCTTTATTCTAGGGGTTTTGTCATAAATCTAGGGTTTGTTTGTTTGTTTTGATTTTTGTTTTAGTTTGCTTGTTTGTTTGGTTTTTCAGAGAGAGAGAGAGAGAGCCATGAGGGGAGGGGCAGAGAGGGAGAGAGAGGATCCCAAGCAGGGATGCTCAAGCTCGAACTCATGAACTATGAGATCATGACCTAAGGTGAAACCAAGAATCAGTAACTTAACTGACTGAGTCACCCAGGTGCCCCAATCTAGGGTTCTTATGTAATGACTTGGTATCAAGAATGAGGGGATAAGATTGGGCTCCTTCCTCAGGAGCTCTTCCTGTCTGCACCCTCTGAGATCCATATGTTCCCATCTAATTCTCAGACACTGACCCAGGCAGGTTGCCTCTGCATTTTCTCACGTTCCCTCCTTTATGAACTCTCCAGGTCTGGCTTTCGATTACTTATGCAGTCTCCAGGAGGCACAGCAAGTCATCAGATGCCCTCCCTCACTGGTATGGGTTGTGAGAAATTCTGTGGCTTCTAAGGCTTATCTTAGACCTGACACTCTAGCCTGCTTTTTTTTGCTTCCACATGATTCTGGGAACAATGTGGAGGACTGAATCATGGGACTTGTTTGAGTACTCACTGAGAAAGAGGAAATGGACCTCGCTCTGAGATCTTGGATCTATGCCTACACATTTTTCAAGCACGGGGAGAGGGACAGAACACAGGGGCCCACCATACATAAATGTTCTTGCTTATCCTCTGATTATCTCTTCCTTCTCAGTCCAGTTAGATTTTATTGAATTGATGAACATGGAAAATACTGATACTGGCTATCATGTTTTCTTACAATTCCATTGTTTGTTTCTTTGTTTGTTTGTTTGTTTGTTTGTTTTAAACCTTAAGCTTTGGAGGGGCACCTGAGTGGCTCAGTCGGTTAAGTATCCAACTTTGGCTCAAGTCATGATCTCATGGTTTGTGAGTTCAAGCCCCGCATCAGGTTCTATGCTGACAGCTCAGAGTCTGAAGCACACTTAAAATAATCTCTCTCTCTCTCTCTCTCTCTCTCTCTCTCTCTCTCTCTCTCTCTCTCTCTCTCCCCCTTCCCTGCTCATGCTCTGTACTCTCTCTTTCTCAAGAATAAAGAAACATTAAAAAAAAAATCTAAAAAAACAAAACCTTCTGCTTTGGAAAGTCTAAAAGGCCTTTCTCCTAACAAAGAGTTTCGAAGGTCCTTTCAGAAGTTGTTTATTCTTTTCCCTTTTAATTTATGATATTGGTCATACCCATTCCCTGAAACATTAATGTGGGATATTATAGCTGCCTTCTCTAGGATAGGAAAAAAAAAAGGTCTTGGACTAGAAAGAACTACAGTTAATATCTCAAAGTATTATCCTACTTATTTTTTTTCTACTAGTAAATATTTGCATCCTTGAAAAAAAAGTTGTTTTTATTTCAAAGTCCCTTCCATGCTAAGAAGATAGGAGCTTAGTTGAATTTGTTTCTCCATAATCTTACCTCCTACACACAAACAGCCAAGGGAACCATCTTCACCAAGTTGTCCAAGATTGGGTGATAAGATTGAAAGTTGGGTGAAGTTTTCACCTCACTCTACTAAGGTCTTGGGAGATAATAGCAAATATATATACTGGTCTCTACCCATGGTTCCTGGCACAGGGCTCCCAAGAATCTTGTAAATTCGTTAATGACAATAGCACTTGGTGCATCGTTGTTGTTATTGTTGTTTTTAATGAGTCTACTCTGAGTAGGGTCCTGGATGGGAGCTGATCACCAGAAAGATGAAGCCATGATTAGAACTTTGGAATTTTCAGTAGCATCACACACACACACACACACACACACACACACACACACAACCACTCTCACTTCTCAATACATGGGAGAGGAATGGAGTTAATGATGTGTCATGCTTACATGAGGAAGCCTCCATAAAAATCCCAATAGTACAGGGTTCAAAGAACTTCCAAGTTAGTGAACACGTATGAAGAGAATGATGCACCTCAACCGTATGGGCACAGAAACTCCTGTACCTGGGACCCTTCCAGACCTCATCTTACATATCTCTTCATCTGGCTTTTCTTCTGTATCCTTTATCATATCCTTTAATAAACTGGTAAACCTAAATACATATTTCCCTGAGTTCTGTGAGCATCTCTAGAAAATAATCAAATCCAAGTGGAGGGACTCATGGGAACTTCCAATTTGTAGCCAAGTTGGACAGAAGTTGTGAATAACCTGGGGACCTACTACTTAAGTTGTTATCTGAAGTGGGAAGCTATCTTGTGAGACTGAGCCTTTAACCTGTGGGATCTGATGCTATCTCCAGGTAGACAGTGTCAGAATTAAGTCAAATTGTTAGACACTCAGCTGGTGTTACAGAATTTCTTTGTGTGGGGAAAACCCCCAACACGTTTGGTGACCAGAAGTAAAGTAAGGTAAAGTGCTGTTATGAGGTGTAAAGAAGGCACACAGGAGATGAAGGACTGGGTAGTTTTTCTAATACAGGTCTCCACTCACTGTGTCAGCAAACTCTCTCCAGTCTTAATTTTATTCTCCCCCATCCACAAAAGCCAGGCCACTGTTGTAGGTAGAACTTCACTACTTCCTGTTACCATGGTTAGCTGGGACTACCCTCTAAGAAACTTCATGCTCTAGTGCAATGATGGTTCTCAATTGTCTTTGCCTAAAGTCAGTACCATGAATTGGCTTCCGACACCAATCTCGATCCATGCCTTCTAATAGAGCTGCATCCAGCACCTGACCCTTGGCTACCTAACATAGGAAGAAAATGGTTTCCTGACTAGGTTTTTGCAAGACCACAGTTGAGTCTCCCACTCTGGATTGCTCCTGTGACTCCTCAAGTCCATCTTAGCTTCCACATAACCAGCAGTGAACAGATACTCTTTATAGATTTAGTCCACCAGCAAATTGTTTGAATCTCTTATAGGCGAGGCAGAAAGAAGGGTGTCTGTGAAGCTTGTAAATACTCTTCTTAAAGTGTTTCCTCTGCAGGACTGAGGCCTCCTACATTTATTGGGGATTAAAAAGCTTCTATAACTCACTAGCAGAAATTATACAAGTGAGAAGAATCTAGTTAAAACTACCTCTAGAGTTGGTACTGTTTCCCATTTCTTAGCTCTTTTCCCCTTTACGAAAATAAGAGAGCACAGTAGCTGAAAATTAAGCTGGATTAAAGTAGCTAAAATAATATACTTAGAAAATCCATTTTATTTATAGAAAAATGTCTTCTGAGAGGACACATTGATTTTTATTCTATTTTACATGTCTAAAAATTATCCAATTCTAGGATTAAGGAACTTAAAAATTCGTTGATTCTAATTAATCAGAACATTTTCTTTCACTTAGTTCTGGAAACCCATAAAAAGTTATTAGCTGTCAGCAGCTTTAATGCCAGTTTATTAGAGGCTCTGACTTGGTGCCTGCTGGTAGTTATTGTGAAGGCTGAAAGGTTAACAAGAACGGGCTGCTACCAACCTCGTTGCCAGGTGTTTTTCCCTGCAGTTAATGGACCTGAGCCAATTGAAATTATCACTCTAGAACTAGTCACAGACACTCTTAATCTTTGCATAGAAACATTGGTAGAGGGGAAAAAAGGCTGGAATTTGTATTGTTGTTTTTCACCATCATCACATTTGGAACAATTAATATAAAGTATAGTTAATCTTCTACTTGTAAATGAAGGCCTGACAAATCCAAAAAGAAAGAAACCATTTAAAATCATATGCATGTATAACATGTGCCATTAAAATAATGATAGTCCCTTCAATGAAACAATGTCTTGTAAAAAGTATTGCACTTTTTTTGAGGCATGGTGGTTAAGGGCAACATAGGTATTAACATGTCTAGGTTGTTTTGGTTTTTTTTTTAATTGCTGGGTTTATAAATCTGAACAGTTGTAATGAAATAACAAGAATCAACCAGATGGAACTGAAGCCAGTCACTGTGGGTTTTTGAGACATGCATGCTGTTTGGGGGGATTGAATAAGTACTTACCAATCCAAAACAGAGCAGATGGCAATGCCAACAGGTAAGCACTTGCTTTATCTTCCAGATATTGTGGTTCGCTGAATATCCCTATTTATTTTGGGAACTTTAGCACATCTGTAAATCAGATGAAAGACAAACAGAGGTGACTGAGAAAGACTTGAACGAATTGTGGAATTCTAGGACTTTCACACTGTCAGATGCAGACAGAAAGAATCTCATCGTCTGCCAATCTTTAGGAATCATGTAGAATTTTAGGTAGCAGCAGCTGAAATTAAAGACTTAGCTGAATAAAATACAAGAGAAGAAAATGCTATTATTGCATGAAATCCAAAATTAAATAAGTGGGAACAAGAGTAAGAAGAATGGAAATGAAGTACATATAACAGAAGTGAAAATGCTCATATCCAATGTCCACACGAACACTGTGTTCATCTAGTGCAAAGACCTTGGTTTCTAAATACCATTCTCCACATAAAGGAACCAGAGTTCCTTGGAAAAATGGCTGAGGCAGAGAAAACCACTGGTGAATTTAAATGTTCTTACAGTGTCAGAAAGCAAGAAAGTACTCAATGATTAATGGGGACATAACAAAAAAAACCATAAGAACTAGCTTCAAAGATCCAACTGGTCAAATTTGGGACAATTGAAACATTTTTTTTAAAGGAAATAAATTATAACATTGCATTAAAAAAGGGTCAATAAAAATGTATGGGGAAGGGAGAGGAAAAAAACTCTTTGTAACAAAAGAATGTTAGCTATTATGTGTAGAAGGAATGATAAAAATAAAATCATCACTTTGCAAACAACAGTGTAGGAATTGATTTAGGCAAGAATCACCAAATGATGCCAAAAACCATAGGGTGAACGGATTGCCACATTCTCAAGTTTCACCTAACATATGATTTATTGATACAAAGGACAAATAAAGGTATTTTTACAATAGTGAAAGTGTCTTAACCAAGGAATCAAAGTAAGCATCACCAGTAATGCATCAAATTAGCATTATGTATCTTTTGATAAGATGCAAGGGGAAGTATGCAAACCACCTATGGCTACGTGCAAAAAAATTTAACCTGAAAGTAGTGGTGAGAAAACAAGTTCATACTGTAGAATATTGCACAAAACAATTGCCAAAATAAAAACAGAGAAAAGAAAAGAAGAGGCAAAGGAATGGATATAGATTAAAGGAGACAAGACAATTTAATGCAACTTGTGATCCTCAAATAGATATAAATAAATAAATAAATAAATAAACAAACAAACAAATAATAAAAGCCACATTAACACAACTTATTAGGAACACACATGGGACAAATGGAGAAATTTTAATGAAACTGTTTATTAGATATTATTGTGCTCATATGCAAAGTCCTAGATATGAAAATAATATTGTGTTCATATAAACAGAAGTCCTTGTTCTTATGGGGCACCTGGGTGGCTCAGTTGGTTGAGTATCCAGCTTTGGCTCAGGTCGTGATCTCACAGATCATGAATTCGATCCCTGTGTCAGTCTCTATGCTGACAGCTCGTAGCCTAGAGCCTGCTTTGGGTTCTGTGTCTCCCTCTCTCTCTGCCCCTAACTCACTCACATTCTGTCTCTGTCTCTCTCAAAAATAAATAAACACTTAAATTTTTTTTTAAAAAAGAAGTCCTTGTTCTTATGAAATACATGTTGAAGCATTTAGACTAAAACATCATTATGTTTGCAACTTAATTTCAAATATCTCAGCAAAAAAAGACATAAAGATAAAATGGATATATTGATAGATTTTTTCTTTCTTTCTTTTTTTCTTTTTTTTTTTTTTTTTTTTTTTCTGAGAAACAGAGACAGTGTGTGAACAGGGGAGGGGCAAAGAGAGAGGGAGATACTAAATCTAAAGCAGGTTCCAGGCTCTGAGCTGTCAGCACAGAGCCCGATGTGGGGCTCGAACTCACAAACTGTGAGATCATGACCTGAGCTGAAGTCGGACACTTAACAGACTGAGCCACCCAGGCTCCCCTATATTGATAGAATTTTTAAAGCAAATGTAACAAAAATGATAAAAATTAGAACTTCTAAGGGAAAGATATATGTGTGCCCATTATATTATTCTTTTAACTTTTTATAGGATTTAACTTTTTTTTTAATTTAGAAAAGATAATGCTCATTTCTAAGCAGCTCAATGCAGTGGTTGAGGAAACCCCTGAAATCCCAAACAGATAATAATATCTCTTGGCAGCTATGTCAACAGATCTTCTGCAAGTTCCCACTGGTACATAATGCTACTTGGTCATCACAGGCCACCAACAATGGGCAAAATAAAAACACAATGTAAATAATATCAGATAAGAAAGTTTCATTTCCATTCAAGTCACATCTGGCTTTCTTTGAGAGCATGGCAGTTAAGTGACCAAAATTCGTTGTTAGGCACAAGAGACTGTATAGAACTTCTTAGAATTGTTGACAGTCAATCTGTTAAAACTGGTGGTAGGTTTCTCTAATGAACACCGAAATTTCTACATAAAATTAAATAAAAAATTTAAACAAAAAACAAAAAACTTTGCTTAAACTGTTAAGCCTTCTAAGTCAAACTGACCCACCATACCACTCTAAAGCTTCTGAAAAGTAAGTTGCCTTTTTTTTTTGTCAACATGGAGAATTGAAGGTACTTGATGGTTTAGAAAATTATTCATTCATTCAACAAATATTGATTGAGCAGTGTTATAGGTGCAACAAGACAGAAATAAGCAAATATGTAATATAATGTCAGTGCTGTAAGGGGAAAAAAAGAAAGCAGTGTCATGAAGGAAAAGGATGGCAAGGAAATAAAAAAATAATAATTTTTGGTAGGGTGGTCAGACAATGCCTATAGAGATGAAGAATTGAAGACATAGTGAATGTCCAGGAAATAATTTATAGTCCAATTTGGCCTTGCATAGCATACATATGTAAGAAGTTGGATTTAAGGCTAACAATAATGTTGGGGCTAGGGCTGAGAAGCCTTGAATACCAAGCTAAGTTGTTTAGACTTTATACAATGAGAAATAAATGAAATGAAATGATGTAATCAGTGTTGTGCTCTTATTTTTTTCCCAAAGAATTTGATACTGTATATTAAAGTTTTGTAAATTCAATTTCTTCAAACCTCAAGGAAAAAGCAATTTAATTTTCTTTACAGCCATATTCTACTGATTGCCCTAAAGGAAAATATGCATATTTTAGTCAACTCTCAATTATCTGTACAACATGGAAGCACTGTCAAGAAAGGAGCCCAAAATTTGTGTCAAAGCCACACTGTGAGATTGAGACCATGATCTGATTTCCTGAAGCAACCAAAATTGTATGAGGAGCAGTTTCATTAAAATGTTCCTCTGGACAGCAAGCAAATAGAGAAACCTGACACTATGAGGAGTTACCCTGCTGCTCATGAATGTTTGTTTTGTTTCTACTCAATAAGCTTGTTGGGGAGGAAGAAGTTTTCTCTGCCATTCAAGATTCTTCTGGTTGGTCTAAGTTAAATTGACATCAGACAGATTAACAGGAGAAAAATCACATTTAATTTTGGAGATACAGGAATTGCACATATATGAAAGATTCAAAAACAGAAAAGTAAAATGAGGTATATTTACGTATGCCATCCTGAACCAAGGATAAGGGGGCAGAGGTGTGGGACTTCAAAAGGAAGAAAAGGAATTCACAAGAGATGAAAAAGACTAAATGTTTGGCAAACAAACGTTTACTGGGCCATACAGAAACAATGAGACATACAGAGAAATTTTAACAAATAGACTCTATGCTAAATTCCTTCCTGTCTACCACCTCTTTTCATATTATAATGTAGTTATCTATAGTGATAGCTCTATTTCTAGAGCAGGTCCTCCATCTAAATTCCTTTAGGCAGTTAAGGAAAAAGTCAAAGTTTTCTCCTGAGTTTTTGGTTCTTGATTGTCCTCAGCTCAAAATAATCTGCATGTCAAAGTGGCACATCTTGGGGCAGTTCATTCTAAACTCCTACCAGCTAATCTTTGATCTTGTGTCACAGGTGTCTCAGTCGACCAGGGTAAATCCAGATAAAGGTGATACAAAACAGATTACATATTTTCAATAGAAAGATTAACATGGAACACAGATGATCCATGTATAGTCAACAATGCAAAGCACTGAAATTATACTACAGAGTATCAACAAATATCCACACTTCAATACTTTGGAAATGAATGAAGATAACAAATAGAATTATTTTAAATTACTCAGGCATTAGCTCTTCCTCTGTATTTCATTACTTATTCATTTATTTGTTCACCAAACATTCACTGGAGTACCAGACAGACAAAAGGCATTGCTGTGAACTGTGAGGAGCAATGTCCATAATTATTTCCACTTTCCCAGTAGCAATCTGTTATAATTCAATGTAGCTTTATAATTTTAAAATTAGAGCCTTAAATTTGGATAGCTGTACAATCTAAATTTCTCTAGCATTGTCTTATATGTTGAGGCTCTAGACTTACAAGGTTTCCATTCATAAGTTATGTGGTATTGGACAAGTTAAATATCTGTCTGGGGATCATTTTCTCATCTGTGAAATAAAAGTAGTTCTCTCTGAGATTTGCTCTTACTGAAGTGAATCAATGATGAAAATAGACAATTCTGAGCATCAGAAGACCTTCTAATTTACCTGATGCATGATCCCTATAGTTCTGAAAAGAAAAAAAAAAGTAATTTAGAAAAATAAGGGCTTACGTCTGGAGTGTGTGTGTGTGTGTGTGTGTGTGTGTGTGTGTATAAAGATGACAGTGTATAACTGAGGACTTGATGAATGAGATTGGGGTGAGTATGGAGAGGATATGAAAGACTAATCATTTCTGAGCAACGATGGAAAGATTTTACTACTGACATTTACAACTATGAATGTTTCTACACTTGATCTGAGCTCAAGAAAAACAAAATAAGTGCATATATTCCATAGGGTTGCTGAGAAAACTGAGATTAGGCTTATGAAATACTTAGAGTCTAGTACTTAGCAATAACTCAGTCAATGTTTAGTGATGACTATTATTTGTAATTATTATCATTAGAATAAATGATGAAATTATTAAAAGTATTATTAGAAGCTCAGAATAAAGTCTTAAATATTTTTATTATGCTAAAAACACAGAGATTCAATATGTATGTGTTTGCCTTGTACCAAGAAGGAAAACAGAACCATGTTACAAATTACAATATAATATCATGTATTTATAGCTTCAAGATACAAACAGGAGTAGTAGTTATTAAACTGATGGGGACAAGAGGGACTTGTAATGTCTAATTACCCCTCCCTTTGGGATTAGCATAAAGTCACTTTTCCTGATCATTAGAGGGTACAGGTTTACCCATAAGTATGGACCAAATGAATAATGAACAGATCCACTGACAGACACCTTGAGAAATAAGATAATTCAGATGGCCAAGCCTGACACCTGAGGCACAGAATTCACTTTATAAACTCATCATAGTTGTGTTAGCAATAAAATCTCACACCTGTTTTTTTAATTTTTTTTTTCCTTGGTGGTGCCATCAGTTATTGTAGGTGATTTTTCCCCCATGTGTTTGATATCCACAGGGCAAATGTTTTCACCCTGCTCAGTGAACTGTGCTAAAACATCTTTCTGAAACCCTTCATTATTACCTTTGAAGGGATATAGGTCTTTAAAATCTCTTTACAGAGAACTTATACAGGGGAAAAAAGCATTCTCATCCTCCCCCCCCAAACACACACACACACACACACACACACACACACACACGACCATTATAAGCCCCCACTGGGTATATACTATCATCTCATAATTAACAAAAACAGTGCCTTATACTTGCCTTTTTCTCACTGCCATAAAGCTGCTGGTTCTTGAATTTTCCAATACACTGAGGAGAATTTTAAAGCTATTAGTGAATTGTGGAGAAATATTGGTCTTAAGGTGCTGTGTTTTGTTTGTTTCTTTTTTGTCTTATTTGTATTTTAAAAAGTTTAAATACAGAATATATGGCACTGTAGTCACAGGGTTAGAACAAGTTGCTTCTGGGGAACTTCCTCAGTTTAATCATCTTTTCCAACCTCACACTATTCCAGACCATCAGGAAAATTAGAGTATGTATGCCAGACACCCCTGACCTTAACATGTATTTCCTTTCCTTCTCCTGAAACCATTTGCCTGGGACTTTATCCTGAAGTTTTTAACAGATAAATGGGGGAAAACCCAACTGTACATTTCCAACACCTATCTGATTGTTATATTCTGTACTCATTCTAGAATCATCACGTTATGATGGGAAGTTAGACACTCTCCTAAATATAGATGGCAAATGGAAATCCATTTTAATGGTTGGGAGCAAATTATTCAGATTCAGATACCAACCCCAGTCCCAGTAAACTAGTAACCCCCAACTAAGCCCCAGTAAACCCCAAGCTAAGTAAACCGGTACCAGGTAGCCACCTTCCCTGACTTCATTTATTTATCTATAAAATGGGGATAAAAATATCTCATAAGATTGTTGTGAGGATAAATGTGATAATTTATTTTTAAATGTGCTAACTATTGTGATGCCTGGCATTTAGTAAGCATTCACTAATTTGTGGCTATTTTACAGCTGTCTTCATGTTTGCATGTTCCAATTGTAAACACAGACTTTCAAGTCAGAACCAGGTTCAAAGAATATTATGTATAAGATGTTTGTGATAAAATTCACCTTTTTGAATCTCGGTTTATTCTTCTATTTTCTCAAAGGCGTTCTGAGGATTAAATAGTGACCATAAAATACCTAACATACATCCTGGAACTTAATAATTACTCTGTAAGTGATAGTTTCTTCCCCCATTTCCATTACTATATATCCCAGCAAATATAAAAATGTAGTCAACATGTAATAGTCATAAATCTAAATAATACTGTTGACTAGTCCATTCTTTGCTATTCATTGCCTGCCAACTGGAAAGCCAGTTGGAAACATGATGGCCTTGGCTTTGGCAAATGAGATATTGGCACAAGTGCACTGGGAAGCCTTTTTTGAAGGGCTTTTCTTTCCCCGCCCCCCTAATAAAAGACACAGAAGAGGTTAGTTTCAACCCTTCCCTCCCATTTTATGCTTTAACTGTGTCCATGACTTCTGGGCCTGCAGTAACCGTCCTGAGACCACAAAAGGAAGGCTAATATAATTGCAGAGATAGCAACCCTGGCATTATCCCATAGATAAACCAACGCCAAGAGCTGCCTATTCAGCATTTCTTGTTAACCAAGATAGTAACTATTATTTGGAGAGGTGAATGGGTTTTCTGCTACTTTTAAAGTGGTATCTCCCACTAGAGATATTAAACCTTTTTCCGTCTACAAATTTAGCCCCAAAAACCAAAAGAAAAGAAAATATATAATTTTCACTCCCTGCTAACAATTTGAATCTAATCTTTAATTTTATGTATTTTTATTTATGTATGTATTTTATTTATACATGTATTTATGTATGTATGTATGTATTTTATTTATGTATTTTATGCATATTATGTATGCTCCTGGCCAGATGATTCCTTAGTCTTTATTCTAACATTTCTGGGAATTAGAATACAGAGTGATGCATGCAGATAATGGTTTATTTAGTTCTCTTTTCAAGTTTATATCTAAACTAAAAACTAAAGGATATCTCTAGTTATCTTTTAACCCTTACACTTCCTGAATTATCTTGTTCTTACGCTTCAGAAAGAGGGAAAACTAGATACATATCACAAGGATGATGTGAATCTTAAAGTGATTCTTTGAGGTAGGTTCTATTAATATCATTCCCATTCCATATATGAGAAAACTGAGGAATTAAAAGGCCTAAAGTCCCTTAATTTGTAAGAGGTAAATCTAGGCAATCTGGATGCTTTATTATACTATTTGGGCCTCATGTTCTTTATCAATAAAATATGATGGTTTGACTAGTTGGCCTTCTACATTTCCTTTCATGTCTAATTCTCTACTTCTTTCAGAATATTAACTGCCAGTTTCTCCAACTTCTGCTGTCCTCACTACTGTAATTAGAGAGAAGTATCATCAACAGGGAGACAGTTTAGCATAGACTATGGATATAAACATGGCATTTTTTAGTCACTTTTACTATGTTTATGGCCATGGGAAATTTACCTAACTTCTTTACATCTAATTCCCTTATTTGTGAAACTATATATGGTATCACATAGTGATTTGATCTGAGACTTCAATAAGATCATCCATATAAAGTACTTAATGCACAGGGCTTGGTATATAATGCTCAACAAATATTAGTCACCATTTTTGTTGTTACTGCTATTACATTAACCTCTGAAAACTTAATTTCAAATAAGTTGGTGAGAATTCTCCTTTGAATTAAAATCTATTGTCATAAGAAAACCATCACTGACATATTTGATAAATTTCATTAATCTCATCCATAATATCATATTATTAAGTATTTTATTTGATGTATGTTCTCTTCCTGAATCCTGAAAAATAAACTTGAAATTAACTTTCATTTTAGTAGGTCTATAGCAAAAGAAAAAAAATCCACCAATGTTAGTAATAAAACAAAAGCACCATTGTTTTAATTTCTTGGGCCAGTCAACAACTAGATATGTGATAGGGTGGTAAAAACAGGACAATTTAATTTCAAACATTAAAAACTGGATTCCATCCAATTATCAGATCCTAATAATACACATCCCAAGCTACTTAAGGAATTGATGGAAGCGATTACTGAGCCACTAAATATTATTTATGAGTTTTTGAAGGACACAGTGTCTCTGATAGCAACAACTCACCATCTTTCTTTTAGAAAGGGAAAGGACAATTCTAAAAGTAATAAGACAATCACCTTCACTAGTTGACCAGTGAATTTCCAACCATGCTCTTCAGAGCCTATCAAAAGAAAATCTTCTTAACCCCTTTCCACATACTTTTATCTATATCCCTCTTTTAACTTCAGTTGAAGTATACAGATATATGAAATTTGCATTAATATATACATCACATATATACATATATAGAATATAAATTTTACAAATTGGACTTTATTTTTAAGAAAGGCCTTAAGGGCTAAGAAGCCAAGAGCAAATGAACAAAATTTTGAATTACTGTGATTTAAAGGACACAAGAAAAAAATCACCACGTTGTTTAAAATAAATTTAAAAATTCATAGTTTATTTCTTTTTTTTTTCCTTTTTTTTATTTTTATTTTTATTTTTATTTTTTAATATATGAAATTTACTGTCAAATTGGTTTCCATACAACACCCAATGCTCATCCCAAAAGGTGCCCTCCTCAATACCCATCACCCACCCTCCCCTCCCTCCCACCCCCCATCAACCCTCAGTTTGTTCTCAGTTTTTAACAGTCTCTTATGCTTTGGCTCTCTCCCACTCTAACCTCTTTTTTTTTTTTTTCCTTCCCCTCCCCCATGGGTTTCTGTTACGTTTCTCAGGATCCACATAAGAGTGAAACCGTATGGTATCTGTCTTTCTCTGTATGGCTTATTTCACTTAGCATCACACTCTCCAGTTCCATCCACGTTGCTACAAAAGGCCATATTTCATTCTTTCTCATTGCCACGTAGTATTCCATTGTGTATATAAACCACAATTTCTTTATCCATTCATCAGTTGATGGACATTTAGGCTCTTTCCATAATTTGGCGATTGTTGAGAGTACTGCTATAAACATTGGGGTACAAGTGCCCCTATGCATCAGTACTCCTGTATCCCTTGGATAAATTCCTAGCAGTGCTATTGCTGGGTCATAGGGTAGGTCTATTTTTAATTTTCTGAGGAACCTCCACACTGCTTTCCAGAGCGGTGGCACCAATTTGCATTCCCACCAACAGTGCAAGAGGGTTCCTGTTTCTCCACATCCTCTCCAGCATCTATAGTCTCCTGATTTCTTCATTTTGGCCACTCTGACTGGCGTGAGGTGGTATCTGAGTGTGGTTTTGATTTGTATTTCCCTGATAAGGAGCGACGTTGAACATCTTTTCATGTGCCTATTGGCCATCCGGATGTCTTCTTTAGAGAAGTGTCTATTCATGTTTTCTGCCCATTTCTTCACTGGGTTATTTGTTTTTCGGGTGTGGAGTTTGATGAGCTCTTTATAGATTTTGGATACTAGCCCTTTGTCCGATGTGTCATTTGTAAATATCTTTTCCCATTCCGTTGGTTGCCTTTTAGTTTTGTTGGTTGTTTCCTTTGCTGTGCAGAAGCTTTTTATCTTCATAAGGTCCCAGTAATTCACTTTTGCTTTTAATTCCCTTGCCTTTGGGGATGTGCCGAGTAAGAGATTGCTACGGCTGAGGTCAGAGAGGTCTTTTCCTGCTTTCTCCTCTAAGGTTTTGATGGTTTCCTGTCTCACATTCAGGTCCTTTATCCATTTTGAGTTTATTTTTGTGAATGGTGTGAGAAAGTGGTCTAGTTTCAACCTTCTGCATGTTGCTGTCCAGTTCTCCCAGCACCATTTGTTAAAGAGACTGTCTTTTTTCCATGGGATGTTCTTTCCTGCTTTGTCAAAGATTAGTTGGCCATACGTTTGTGGGTCTAGTTCTGGGGTTTCTATTCTATTCCATTGGTCTATGTGTCTGTTTTTATGCCAATACCATGCTGTCTTGATGATGACAGCTTTGTAGTAGAGGCTAAAGTCTGGGATTGTGATGCCTCCTGCTTTGGTCTTCTTCTTCAAAATTACTTTGGCTATTCGGGGCCTTTTGTGGTTCCATATGAATTTTAGGATTGCTTATTCTAGTTTCGAGAAGAATGCTGGTGCAATTTTGATTGGGATTGCATTGAATGTGTAGATAGCTTTGGGTAGTATTGACATTTTGACAATATTTATTCTTCCAATCCATGAGCAGGGAATGTCTTTCCATTTCTTTATATCTTCTTCAATTACCTTCATAAGCTTTCTATAGTTTTCAGCATACAGATCTTTTACATCTTTGGTTAGATTTATTCCTAGGTATTTTATGCTTCTTGGTGCAATTGTGAATGGGATCAGTTTCTTTATTTGTCTTTCTGTTGCTTCATTATTAGTGTATAAGAATGCAACTGGTTTCTGTACATTGATTTTGTATCCTGCAACTTTGCTGAATTCATGTATCAGTTCTAGCAGACTTTTGGTGGAGTCTATCGGATTTTCCACGTATAATATCATGTCATCTGCAAAAAGCGAAAGCTTGACTTCATCTTTGCCAATTTTGATGCCTTTGATTTCCTTTTGTTGTCTGATTGCTGATGCTAGAACTTCCAGCACGATGTTAAACAACAGCGGTGAGAGTGGGCATCCCTGTCGTGTTCCTGATCTCAGGGAAAAAGCTCTCAGTTTTTCCCCGTTGAGGATGATGTTAGCTGTGGGCTTTTCATAAATGGCTTTTATGATGTTTAAGTATGTTCCTTCTATCCCAACTTTCTCAAGGGTTTTTATTAAGAAAGGATGCTGGATTTTGTCAAAGGCCTTTTCTGCATCGATTGACAGGATCATATGGTTCTTCTCTTTTTTTTTGTTAATGTGATGTATCACGTTGATCGATTTGAGAATGTTGAACCAGCCCTGCATCCCAGGAATGAATCCCACTTGATCATGGTGAATAATTGTTTTTATATGCTGTTGAATTCGATTTGCTAGTATCTTATTGAGAATTTTTGCATCCATATTCTTCAGAGATATTGGCCTGTAGTTCTCTTTTTTTACTGGGTCTCTGTCTGGTTTAGGAATCAAAGTAATACTGGCTTCATAGAATGAGTCTGGAAGTTTTCCTTCCCTTTCTATTTCTTGGAATAGCTTGAGAAGGATAGGTATTATCTCTGCTTTAAACGTCTGGTAGAACTCCCCTGGGAAGCCATCTGGTCCTGGACTCTTATTTGTTGGGAGATTTTTGATAACCGATTCAATTTCTTCGCTGGTTATGGGTCTGTTCAAGCTTTCTATTTCCTCCTGATTGAGTTTTGGAAGAGTGTGGGTGTTTAGGAATTTGTCCATTTCTTCCAGGTTGTCCAATTTGTTGGCATATAATTTTTCATAGTATTCCCTGATAATTGTTTGTATCTCTGAGGGATTGGTTGTAATAATTCCATTTAATTCATGATTTTATCTATTTGGGTCATCTCCCTTTTCTTTTTGAGAAGCCTGGCTAGAGGTTTGTCAATTTTGTTTATTTTTTCAAAAAACCAACTCTTGGTTTCGTTGATCTGCTCTACAGTTTTTTTAGATTCTATATTGTTTATTTCTGCTCTGATCTTTATTATTTCTCTTCTTCTGCTGGGTTTAGGCTGCCTTTGCTGTTCTGCTTCTATTTCCTTTAGGTGTGCTGTTAGATTTTGTATTTGGGATTTTTCTTGTTTCTGGAGATAGGCCTGGATTGCAATGTATTTTCCTCTCAGGACTGCCTTCGCTGCGTCCCAAAGCGTTTGGATTGTTGTATTTTCATTTTCGTTTGTTTCCATATATTTTTTAATTTCTTCTCTAATTGCCTGGTTGACCCACTCATTCGTTAGTAGGGTGTTCTTTAACCTCCATGCTTTTGGAGGTTTTCCAGACTTTTTCCTGTGGTTGATTTCAAGCTTCATAGCATTGTGGTCTGAAAGTATGCATGGTATAATTTCAATTCTTGTAAACTTATGAAGGGCTGTTTTGTGACCCAGTATATGATCTATCTTGGAGAATGTTCCATGTGCACTCGAGAAGAAAGTATATTCTGTTGCTTTGGGATGCATATTGTTTATTTCTAAGGCTTTAGAGTCATAATGTTATGTTAAATGAGAATACGTACTACCAGAATGTTGGGATGTTGGAAGTAGGGTTTTATTCTTTGTTCTTTAATTCTGTCATTCATAGTATTAACACTTAGCTATTACTGAAATCAACAAAGCCCAAAGTTGGGATTTATTTAGTTAAGGAGAGTGAGTGAATGAGCATCCCAACCATGACCTCCAGATTACAGGAGTGACTATTAGTAACCTTTCACCTAAGGCATTTTTTAAAAATGCCTTGTCAAGAAAGTGTTCCTGGCCCTCCTGACCGGTATGGTTAGAGGAGTACCTACCTGAACAGCTTGTGGAATTAAAATGAATTCAATATTGCTATCTCTCTGGGCCTTTTAACTCCTTCTTCTGCAGTATGCCAGGTAAATTCTGGCTTTAATACTTTTTTTTTGATGAAAGGTCACCAATGTCTCTAGCCTATAATGAGTCAACCTAATTGATTAAAATCACTCCTATGTGTTAAACCAGCACATTAAGTTCTGTAGCTTTTGTGGGCATATGCATGTCAGTCACTTTTGTCCAATCAAATAATACCCATAGAATCAATACCCACACATGCTTCTGACTCCTGCTAATACAAACTGATGTGGTCCTATAACCTTTTGGGTACATAAGCTGTATGCTTCCAGAGCAGGCTTCGTATGTCTCCATGAGGTCCACGTTGAGATCTAACTCCTATGGGTAGAGGAGCCGTGAAGGGAAGTGGTGGCGGGTATGTAGGAGAACTGGAACTTCTTTTTGTTTTTTGTTTTTTGTTGTTGTTTATTTGAGAGAGAGAGAGAGAGAGAGAGAGAGAGAGAGAGAAAGCATGAGTGGGGAAGGGGCAGGGAGGGATAGAGAATCCCAAGCAGACCCAGCACTGTCAGCACAGAGCCCAACAGAGGGCTTGATCCCACAAACTGTGAGATCACGACCTGAGTCAAAATCAAGAATCCATTGCTTAACTGACCTAACCACCTAGGTGCCCCAAGAACTGGCACTTCTTTGTGAGACATCTCACCCAGGAGCAGTCATTAAAAGTTTCATTTCAAGGGGAATCTTCTCCCTTAGATGGGACAGGGAGGTAAGATCCCTTTGTCCCATGGGATTGAGACTTGAACTGGCACTGCAAATCTGCAGCCTTTATAATCAGGCCTTGGGCTTGGTCCTTAGCCGTATCTGCCCTGTGACTACAGGAAATAAGAGGACTCCTTCAAAGATGCCCTTGAAGATTTCTGATTTCCATCTTGTACTCTGCGTGATAGTTTTATGACTTTGAATTTGTTCCTTTCACCCCGTATGATTTCCAGGACCTTCTGAAACAGCCAACTGATCCATAATCTTATAATCACTATTGCTAACATAAGACCAAGTGCCACAGCACTTGATTTCCCACTCCTTGTCTTTCTACATTCGCTTATGCCTGTGCCACATGGGTGGAATTTTGAGTAATCATAAAGACACTGTAAGCCATGGGGCTCCTGGGTGGCTCAGTTGGTTGAATGTCCAATCCTTAATTTTGGTTCAAGTCATGATCTCACAGTTCTTGAGTTTGAGCCCCACATCAGGCTCTCGGCTGTCAGTGGGGAGCCCAATTTAGATCCTGTGCCCCCTCTCTCTCTGCCATTCCCCACTCATGCTCTCTCTCTCTCCCAAAAATAAATAAACATTTTTTAAAAAAGACACTAAGCCATGGTATATTAGTATCCTATCCCTCCCTACCAAAAGATTATCTATGTGTTCCTCAACTGAATTGAGCTATCAATCCATTTTTTGGGGCACCCCAACTACCAGATACTTTATCAGTCATATTCTTAACAAAAAAATAGATGGCACCTGCAATCTGGGTAATTTGTGAAAATTTTAGTAAAGGACTACTTGCAAAGGAGTGGGCAAGGGGTAGGGCAATAAATAAGGAAAAATGTACTTCCTCCAGAGCTAACAACAGTGGAAAACCATTACTACGTGTGGGCCTGAAGGTGCAGAGGAGTGAGCAGTTACGAGAATGTGCAATAACTAGATGTCCATCTAAAAAGAGCTTGGGCAGGGCACCTAGATGACTTATTCCATTAAGCTTCGACTTGAGCTCAGGTCATGATCTCCCAGTTTGTTTGAGCCCTGCATCAGGCTCTGTGCTGACAGCTCAGAGTCTGGAGTCTGCTTCAGATTCTGTGTCTCCCTGTCTCTCTCTCTCTCTCTCTGCCCCTCCCACACTCAGGCTTTCTCTCTCTCTCACTCCCTCTCTCACTCCCTCTCTCTCTCTCTCTCATAAATAAACATTAAAAAAATAAGTAAATAAATAAAAGGAGCTGGGACAACCAACCACAGGGAGTTGACAGTCTAAATGCCCTGAACTCACTCTGCTCCCACTCAGATATCTGACTCTGAAGAAGTAAATGAAAATTATCCATCACACATAATCTCAAGGGGGACAACATTTCGACTGGAATCTTGTAGCCAAAAATTAGGAGTTTGGATTCCATTCTCAGTGCAATGCAAAGCCACTTAAACTCTTTAAGTTGAGAAACAGCATGAAATTCAATTTATGATTTAAAAACAATTCTCTGGCTGTACTGTGAACACTGGACTGGAGACGGTCAAGAATGAAAATAGGATGATGAATTTGGAAGTTACGGCAATGGTTTAGGCACGAAATGATGTTTGTATTAGAAAGGTGGCAGCAGAGATGGATATAAGGGAGTGGCATGAGGCACAATTTGGAGGGAGAATTCAGATGATTTCGTGGAAAATATGATACGGAGAATGAGGAAGAAGATGTCAATATAAATCTCAATTTTCTGGACTCACTAGCAAGCTAAAGGGTGGTATAAATTACTTAGATCAGTTCAGCGTGAGCTATTTGAAAATTAAGTTTGAGAAAAATCCCTGAAGTGAGAAGAAAAAAACTGTAGTGTGTAAAAAGTTACACAAGCTGTATAGTTTTCTAGGAACAAAGCATATTTTATTATAGTCTATCTCAGCATTTTGGAATCTAACCACAAATAAAAAAGCCGGCTTTATGGCTGTCTTCTGTCACTGGCAAATGGGAGCTTTCAGGGATGTCTGCTCACCTCTTTGGGATAAATGATATTACCAACTGAAGACAATAAAGTTATTTGCGGCATGAATAGAATATTGATTTTATTCTGTTTTCCTGTGGTAATCTTTTAAAGAAATTTTCAGAATAAGCTACATTCCAGGCCCAATCCATTGAAAATCACAACAGAATCAATTTATTATTAACTAACCCATTCTCAATATTTCTAGCATCTGTGTTTATTTGGCTGTAGTTTATATATCCTCCATTAGTCAGAATTTTATTAACTGTTTCCAGGATTATGTACTCCACAGAGATTACAAGTAATGAAGCAGAATTTAAAGTTTCGATACCTGCCTTGTCCTCTTCCCAAAATTTCTGAACATTTTGACTTACTAACTTTCCTAATAGAAAGCTAGTCATACCTTCTAATGAGAAAACTTGAAAGACCGATATTATCTTTTCCACACTGATTAAAGTCACTTACACTGGATTATCAGAGAATGGCAACCCTCAAGCCTGACAGTCCACCTGCCACTTCCAATGATGGTTCCTTCTGGTGTCCTCAAGTAGGTAATTTTGTCAATGGCTTTTGCAGGGCCTCTCATAGAAAATTGTAGTAACTGGAGTGCCAATTGGGACAAGTCTTGGTTCAGGTTCTTAGCAATCATGCCCGGAAAGAATGAGTAGAGCCTGTAGTGAGTATCTACTACAAGCTACTCCAGTTAGCTCCAGTTAAAAAGACTAGAACTTTATGGCAAAAATGTCCATAAATGGATATTTCCAGGAAATACATCATTTGATGAATTCCTTGCTTCCTTGAAAGTTATAATGTTCTGGAATAGTTTAAGTTCCTATATTTACTTTTTAAGGTTTATTTTATTTATTTATTTATTTATTTATTTATTTATTTATTGAGAGAGAGAGAGAGAGAGAGAGCACGAAATGGGGAGGGGCAGAGAGAGAGGGAGAGAGAGAATCCCAAGCAGGCTCTGCACTGTCTGCGCAGAGCCTGATGTGGGGCTCCAACCCACAAAACCATGAAATCACATTCCACGTGGTAGTCTTATAGTATGATACTGACACTCTTCCATCAGGAGGTAGGTTCTATTATACTTCTTGAAACTGGGTAAATCTTTGTCACTGCCTCAACGCAAGGAATGTAGTAGACTTCAGAAGTGCTTGACTTCTGAAGCTAGATCATAAGAAGTGACATGGCTTCTGTCTGGCTCTTACTGTCTCCTGAAACTCAGCCTTTGAACCTAGCCACCAAGTTGTAAGGAAGCCCAGGACACAGGAAAGGCCATGGATAGGCATTCCAGCTGAAAGTCCCACCTAAGGTCTCATTTGACAGCCAACGTTAATCACCAGACATATGAGTGAATGCACCATTAGATCATACCATCTCTCAGCCTTGGAGGCTTCCAGCTGAGACTTCAGATATTCTTAAGCAGAGACAAGTCATCTCCATTGTGCCCTTGCCAAGTTCCTGGCCCGCAGAACCTATCAAAACAATAAATCATTATTTTACATCACTAATGTTTAGGGTTATTTATTATAGCATAGTAACCAGAATATTTGATAAATAATAATTGTTATAGGATATTATTATGTCAGAACCCCTCAAATATGATGCAATTATATTATTATAATTACCGTCATTTTTATTGTCATCACCAACATTACTCTTTTGTGAGGGTACTACATATTTTATTCCTGTAAATACATGGTCAGAGAAAGTATGACTCAATTTATTTAAAGATTCTTTAAAATTAACTTTATTGAAGCATATATTCCCTTAAATGGAGAGGACCTATTATGTTTATAATGTGTTCTTGCCACTGTGGGCCTGAGTCAGGAGAAACTTCCAGAAGTGTTTGACAAGCTGTTTGCGTTTGAGAGCTTTATTTTAATTATGCTGAACAATCAAGAGAATTGAAATAGAATGCTGTAAGACAAGCATCTTTTTGCAACTTCCCAAATAGAAGGCCCATTTAATGTGCGTAACTTTTTACATCAGGTATAGAAAGCAAAACATGATCTTTCAACAGCAAAAAGATGTTTTTTTATGTTAATTGGCAACAAGACAATTTGCTCTAGTTTATTTATAGTAAAATTATAGAATTGCTTTTAAAAAGTAAATCTTTGTTCTTAGTGGAAAAACATATACAACAGTATTGTTTCGTGGGTACCAAAGATGACAGATGCTGGTAATGTGGTCAGCTTCCTGAATGATTCTTAGTTCTTTGTTGGGCTAATGAACTTTTTATGGTTACACTTTATTCTCCCACCTTCTACCCTTACTTGTCTTTCATTTCCACCCTCTTGCTGAAACGTGTAAGGGTAAAATGCCTTTTTAAATATGTGAAATAGCCGTATTTCATTGAAGGAAAAATGCCAATGTCAAAAAGGGAGAATAAGAACCAACAGTTGAACCAGAAACCTTGAATAATGCCATAGACACAATGCTGAAAAATTTAGCGTAACTTGGACTTTGGTAAATTATATTTTAAATACACTATCAAAGTTTGATACTGAAAAAAATTCTTATTAAATCTTAGTGTATTTGTTTTGTAAATATAAAGCTTCCGATATTATTCTTATTTAATATAAGCAATGTCTAGAGTAGAAAATGGACAGCATATATAAATTTAATTACAATTGAATAAAAACCTTAATGCAAAAGATAAAATAAAAAAACAAAAAGTATTATATTTTGTTTTAATATGGAAAATATTTATTCATTTTTGGACAAAGATATTATTTTTAACGTTTGTAACTATAAAGAGATCTTTTAAGAATAGATTGATAGATTTGGTTTCATAAACATTTGAAACCTATATCCATAAAATATAACTCAAATTAATTTTAAAAGTAAATTGAAAAGGGAAAAAAACAATTGCAACATGTACAATAAATACTTTCATGTATACATATATATGTAAATTCATAGAGACAGAGAGCCAAGACAGAAAGAGAGCTCCTACAAATCAAACGTAGTAATAGAAAAATGTGTCGAGATGTAAAGAGGCAAATGAAAGAGATAAGAAAATAGTGTAACTAATTACGTTATGTTTAAACATACATATAACAAAACATACAAATATCAAAACAAAACCATGATGAGACAGATTTTTAAATCTACCTAATTTTCAGTCACTGAAATAGGGAAATCAATATTCTCTTACACAATTTCATACATTGTTATTAGAAATGTAAATGGATATCACCATTTTGAAGGGCAATTTTGCAAAATCTACTAAAATTATGATGGTTTGTACCATTTGACACATCAACTTCACTTAGTAGATTTTATACAATTGAGCCATTTCCACCAGTGAATCAAGACATATGTATAAGATATAAATTTTTTAAATGTTTGTAATAGAAAAAGATTGAGGAAAGAACATCCGACAGCAAAGGATCCATTAAACCAAGGATACAAATATAGCTATTTAAAAGAATGAAGTTGATCTAGGTTAACATATAAGTTGTAAAGCCATATTTATAGCATGATTAGTTTCTTACAAAATATTAATAGAAATAATACAGAGAAAAAATTAAAGAATATGCACCAAGCAGGTGATAAAAGTTATCTCCAAAGATGGAATTGTGAGAACTCTTACTTTCTTCAATCCATATATCTATAATGAACAAACTTTTATATAATGAACAGGTATTGTGTTTCTTAATTAAAATATGTAATAAATTGCAACAAAACAAGAAGTAAAAGAGAAGATTGAATTTTACTTGTTACATGCCACCTATAGAACAAATTGATCTAAAACTCCAAAGAATTCTTTGGCCCTTTTGGTTTGAGTAAATCTTCCTTTCATTAAGAGCTGCGAGAGGTGGGGCACCTGGGTGGCTCAGTTGGTTAAGTGTCCAACTCTTGGTTTCCGCTCAAGTCATGATCTCATGGTTCCTGAGTTGGGGGCCTGCACTGGGCTCTGTGCTGACAGGCAGAGCCTGCTTGGGATTCTCTCTTTCACCCTCTATGCCCACCTCCCCCCCCCCCACACTTGCTCTCGCTCTCAGTCTCTCTCACTCAAAATAAATAAATAAAGTTAAAAAAAAAAAAGAGTTCCAAGAGGGAGGCTTCTGACTTTCCTTCCTCCCATGGAGCACCCCAAATAAACAGCTACATATGGATCAATTCTTTCGGAAAGAAATCTGGAAATTAGTTCACTGACTTCTATAGATGGGCAACTGAAAAAATACCCACATGAAATGGGTAGGAAAAGCTGAGACACACTCACATCATAAATCCTGTCACCAGCCAGCACCTTACAATCAGTAGGGAATTCCCAATACCCAGTTTCTCCCTGATAATCAAAGCATTTGGGCAATACATCTAGTGCCCCAACTTGAATGGTTGCCACCCAAGAAACTGGCTCCCAAGTCACCCAGCTCTGGGAGTTAACAGGGCTAAGCATTTGTGAGTCCCCAGTGCAACAGAAAACAACAATGTGGTTTTAAAAGCACTTCTCACTGCTGTTCCCTCAGGCTTGGCACAGAGGGAGCAGGCAAAACCCCAGAAGGGCTTTGACTGCATACTTTTCCAGCTGCTGTCCAAGGGTTATGCTTCTAATCTAACCCTGCATCTGGGAGCTCACCAGGCTTCCCTGGGAGCCTGAAAAGGTTTGTGGGCACTGCCCACACCTCTCCCTGACCTGCTCCAGAGATAAAAACAAGTCTCTAGTTTTTCCCTGGAAGGAGCTAGTTCACACATCTAACACCTCAAATTTTATGGCTGCCACCTAAGGGACTGGTTCCAGCTCTGAGAGCTAATGGGGCTCAGCATTCATGAGACCCCCTTGGCCACAGAAGAAAAGAAGCATTTTTTTAAATGTCTATATCTGAGAGAAAGAGAGAGACAGAGACAGAGTGCAAGTGAGGAAGCAGGGGAGGGACAGAGAGAGAGGGAGACAGAATCCAAAGCAGGCTCCAGGCTCTGAGATGTCAGCACAGAGCCCGATGCAGGGCTCAAACTCATGAGCCATGAGATCATGACCTGAGGCGATGTCGGACGCTTAACCGACTGAGCCACCCAGATACCCTGAAAATAAGCATTTTTTAATGGACACATAAGCACTTCCTAGGACTATCCCCCAGGCTCAGCATAAAAAGAATGGGCAAAAATCTAATGCTCCCAGTTTCTCACTGGAAAAGGTTTAACCACACACTTTCCCAGCTGCTGCCTGAGGGTTGGGATTCTAATTTGTGTGCCTTCTTACCCCAGTTTTACCCAGTGATAAAATCAAGTCTCCAGCTTCCCTCTCAAAGATATTGATCCAGACATCTATCGCCCCAACTTCTACAACTGCCACCAGAGACTCTGGCTGCTAAATTACCTAGCTCTTGGAATTGACAGGGCTTGGCATTCCCATCCCACAGGACCTAAAAGAACAGAGAGGTACGTTTAAATGGTTTCACAAGTAGTCCCAGTGCCTATTCCCTATGGCTAAGCCCAGAGCAAGTAAGCAAAAATATCCAGCTCTCAGTTTCTCCTTCATAGAGGCCAGACTACATATCTAACATTCCATCTTTCCCAGCTGCTGCTTAAACATTGGGCTTCCAATTAGCATGAACTTTGGAGCTGACAGAGTAAACAATTATGTTAAGTCCTCCAGGAGCCTAAATAGGCATATAGGCATTTCCCCTACCTTCTCTTTCAGGCCACTAAGAACAAAGACTGCAACTTCCAGGGAAGATGGTACAGTAGGAGGACCTTAGGCTCATCTTATCTACACCATCTAGGATAACACTCACATCAGTGAAAAAAAAAAAAAAAAACCAACAACAACAACCAGAAAAGGACCTGAAGACTGGCAGAATAAACTCCACAACTATATGTAGTGAAGAGGCTACATCTAATTGGGAAGGAAGGGTGGAGACTCAGTTGGGAACTAAATGAACTCATATGACTGTAGGAGAGAGAGATGCCATGGGCATAAAAAGGGGAGAGAAACAAACCTCCCTACTGGGGGCCCTTCATGGGGAAGATGAATGTTCATAACATTTGGCTTTGCAAACCAGAGGGGCCAAATTTTGTGAGTTCTTACAACTGGTGAGACTTAAACCTGGCATTTTAAAAAAAATTATCAGACTCACCTCTGGAAGAGGTAGGAGGATGAGAACAAACTGAGTCCCCATACTTAAAGAGACAGCATGAGGAATAGCCCACAGAGATACAGCATCAAAGCAGCAGTTTGAAAGGCACCTGGAGTATACAGGATCTCAGAACATGTCCTGGAGGAACAGAAATCACTGGGAAACTCCTCCAGGAACAAAGGAAATGGTGAATACCATTTTCCTCCCCCAACCCCCAGTGTAAAAACATGGCCACCTGCAGGACACCCTTCTAACTTGGCCAGTACTATCACTAGGCCTCCCTGCACTATGTTTCTGCCATTCCACCCCTTCAGACAGCCCACCTTGGTCTGGGTGCTACGGGGCCTCTCCTGGAGAGAAATGATGGTGTACAAAACTTGCTGGAACCACCACCCCATGGCACTACTCCCTAGCACTGTGCTTCAGTGGATCTGCCCTCCCCAATTCTCTCTTGGCCAGCAACTATACAAGGAAGTGTCACAGCCCTGGAAGTATCCAAACCACGCCTACAGTGGTCAGTAACATTCCAAAGTAACCCCTGTCCCAGAGAGAAGGAAAGATAACCACTCATACCAGTCATACAGAGGCCCCAGCAGTGGGCTGGAGGCAGACAAGTGGTCCAACTACAGGCCCCAACCACCAACAAAAGCTTCTCAGGAGACAACACAGAGAAAGCACCCAGCAGTTTGGTGCCACTGCATCTCTGGAAAACACCTAGTATGACTCAGCTCAAGCCAAAGGCATCCCCAGACTGGCCCACTAACACCACGGGAACCAAACAGTAACCACATCAGGCAAAGAGAGCCATTGCAGAAAGAAAATAGTGGCTCACCTTGGACTGAAATAAAAAGTGGCTCACCCACAATAGCAGGTAACACTCATCACACATAGGAGACACCCCTAAAGTGCCAAGTTCTGGTGAACAGGGTACATTGCACAGCAGAACACTACAGGGCCTACTCTTCATAAGGCCATTATATTCAAGTGCAAGAGATGTAACTGTCTTTCCTACTACAGAGAAACAGACACAGAGAGTTAAGCAAAATGCAGAAACAGAGGAATATGTCCCAAATGAAAGAACAGGACAAAATCACAGCAAGAGACCTAAGTGAAATGGAAGAAAAGTAATATGTGTGATAGAGAATTCAAAGTAATGATCACAAAGATACTCAATGGACTTGAGAAAAGAGTGGAGAACATTAGTGAGATCCTTAACAATGAGATAAGAAAGAACCAATAAGAGGTGAAGAACACAATAAATGAAACAGACATACAGATGTCAAGAGATACATGAAAGGATGTTCAACATCACTCATCATCAGGAAAATGCAAATCCAAACTATAAGGAGGTATCACCTCACACCCGCCAGAATGGCTAAAATCATAAACACAAGAAACAACAAGTGTTAGCAAGGATGTGTACACTGTTGATGGGAATGCAAATTGATGCAGCCACTCTGGAAAACAGTAGGGAGGTTCCTCAAAAAGTTAAAAGTAGAAATACCCTATAATCCAGCAATTGTACTCCTGGGTGTTCACGCAAATCATACAAAAACACTAATTCGAAAGTATATACGTACTCCCATGTTTATTGCAGCATTATTTACAAAAGCCAAATAGTAGACACAGCCCAAGTGTCCAATGGTAGAAGAATGGATAAATAAGTCGTGGTATATACATATAAGAGAATATTATTCAGACATAAAAAACAATGAAATCTTACCATTTGCAACAACATGGATGGAGCTAGAGAGTATAATGCTAAGTGAAACAAGTCAGTCAGATAAAGGCAAAAA
This sequence comes from Neofelis nebulosa, assembly GCF_028018385.1. NCBI lineage: Eukaryota > Metazoa > Chordata > Mammalia > Carnivora > Felidae > Neofelis > Neofelis nebulosa. Next base: position 116,647,208 of record NC_080786.1, read on the forward strand.
ACATGATTTCACTCGTGTGGAATTTAGGAAACAAAACAAACAAACAAACAAAAAACAAAGGGGAAAAAAAGAGAGAGGCAAACCAAGAAACAGACTTCTAAATATAAGAAACAAACCGATGGTTACCAGTGAGGAAGTGGTTGAGGAGATGGGTGAAATGGGTGATGGCAATTAAATAGTACACATATCATGATGAGAAATGAATAATGTATAGAATTGTTGAATCACTATATTGTACACCTGAAGCTAACATAACACTGTATGTTAACTATACTGTAATTAAAATTTTAAACCTTAATAAAATTAAAAAAGTAAAAAACAAAGATGGATGTTTGTACAAACACAAAGGTTTGAGAGGCATCCAGAATCTCAGGCCAGGTTGATTGGCAAGATTTATCTGTTACATGAGGCCAGTCTTCCAAGACTAGTAGAGCCAGCTATTTCATGAAATGAACAGAAACCAACACAGAGAACCAAGGAAAATGAATAGGAAAATATGTTCCAAACAAAAGAGAAAGACAAATATCCAGAAACCAACCCTAATGAAACAGAGAGAAGTGATTTACCCAAAAAAGAAAATGCAAAATAGTAATCATAAAGATGATCACTGAGGTCAGAAGAGGAATGTATGAACAAAGTGAGAATTCTAATAAAGAGAAAGAAAATATAAAAAGTACCAAAACGAAATCACAAAGCTGGAGAATACAATAAGTGAACTGAAACATTTAATAGAAGAATTCAACAGCAGACTAGTTCAAGCAGAAGAAAGAATGAAGAAACCTGAAGATAGGTCAATGAAAATTATTTGATCACAGAACAAAAAGTAAAAAAAAAAAAAAAAAAAAGAAAGGAAGAAAGAAAGCATGCGAAGATTGTTTAAGGGACTTATAGACCACTATTAGTGAAACAATATACACATTATGGAGAAAAGGGGCAAAGAAAGAGAAAAGGGGCAAAAATTCATTCAAAGAAAACGATGGCTGAAAACTCCCAAAATTTAGAGAAAAAAATAAACATGCAGATCCACGAATTCCAGAGAAAGTTACTAAGATAAATGCAAGGAGACCCACACCAATACTTTATAATTAAATTCTCAAAATTTAAAGACAATAACAGAATTTTGAATACAGCAAGAAAAGAGTAATCTGTTGCATACAAAGAAACCCTCATAAGACAGCAGATTTTTTTAGCACAAACTTTGCAGGCCAGAAACAGTGGGAAGATACATTCAAAATGCTGAAAGAAATAAACTGCCAACCAAGAATATTTTATCCATATTTGAAGGAGAGACAAATACTGAAATTTATCACCCCTAGACCTGCCTTATAAGAAATGCTAAGGGGAATTCTTGAAGCTGAAATGAAAAGGTTACACTAACAAATATAAAGATAAACATAGTCAAATTCAGAATACCCTAATATAGTAATGGTGGTGTGTAAATCACTTTTAACTCTAGGGTGAATGTTAAAACACAAAATTATTAAAAATAACTATAACTACAATATTTTGTTAGTGGTGCACCATAAAAATTATGTAAATTATGACATCAAAAACATAAAATGGTGGAGGAGGAGCGTAAAAATGCCAACCTTTTGTATGTATTTGAAGTTAAGTTATCATCAGCTTAAAATAGAATTTTATATACTGCCTACAAAAGATTCACTTCATGCACAGGCTGAAAGTGAAGGTATGCAGAAGGATGGCCCATGCAGATAGAAACAAACAAAAAAAGCAGGGATAGCTACATTTATATCAGACAAAATAGACCTTTAAATCAAAAACTATAACAAAAGACAAAGAAGATTATTATATAATGTTAAAGGGGTCAATTTATCAAGAGCATATAGCAACTGTAAAATATTTATGCACCCAACATCAAAGCACTTAAATATATACAGCAGATATTAATAAGTATAAAGGGAGAAATAATACATAGCAATACACTAACAGTAGGGTACTTCAATACCCCACTTTCAACAATGGATAGATCATCCACACAGGAAATCAATAAGGAAATATTGAACTTGAACTATACTACAGACCAAATGGACACAATAGACATATACAGACTATTCCATCCCACAGTAGGAGAATATTCATTTTTCTCAAGTAGGCAAACATTCAATAAGAAAGACTATGTGTTGGGTCACAAAATAAATCTTAACAAATTTAAGAGACTGAAATGTCAAGTATCTTTTCTGCCTAGAAGAGTATGAAAATAGAAATCAATATGGCAGGAGGAAAACTGGAAAATTTTTTAAAAATGTAGAAATTTAACAACTTGTTTCTGAACAATCAATGGGTCAAAGACGAAATCAAAAAGGAAATAAATATATTGAGACAAAAAAAGATGGAAGCATATAATACCACAACTTATGGGATGCAGTAAAAGTAGTTCTTAAGAAAAATGTTTATAGCAATAAGCACCTATATTAAGAAAAAAGAAAGACCTCAAATAAAAACCTAAGTTTATACCTCAAGGAACTAGGGGAAAAAAAATAAGAATAAACTAAGCCCAACGTTAGTAGAAGGAAAAAATAACAAAGATCACAGTAGAAATAAATGAGATAGAGACAAATAGCCAATAGAAAAGCCAATGAAACTAAGAGTTGGTTCTTTAAAAAGATAAACAAAATTGACAAATATTTAGTTAGGGTAACTCCAAAGAGAGAGAGAGAGAGAGAGAGAGAGAGAGAGAAACTCAAATAAAATCAGAATTGAAAGAGGAGACATTACAACTGATACCACAGAAATACAAAGGAATGTTCGTAACAGACTATGATAACCAATTAAACCCTAATAAATTGGAGAACCCAGAGAAAAATGAATAAATTTTTTCAATGAAATGAAAGCATACAACTTCCTAAGACTGAATTATGAAGAAATAGAAAATCTAAACAGACTAATAATGTGTAAGGAGATTGAATTAGTAATAAAAAAATCTCCTAAGAAAAGCCAAGCAACAGATTTCTTCACAGGGAATTCTACAAAACACTTAAAGAACAATTAATCCCAGTCCTTCTCAAACCCTCCCGAAAAAGTGATGAGGAGAGAACACTTCCACAATCATTTTATAAAGCAAGCATTACTCTGATACCAAAGCCAGACAAGAACACTATAAGAAAAAAGATTATAAGTTAATGTCCCTAGTGTACATAAATGTAAAAATCCTCAACAAAATGCTAACAAGCTCAATTCAACAACACATTAAAAGGATCATATAGCATCACCAAGTGGGATTTGCCCCTGGGATGCAAATATAGTCTAATATCTATAACTCAATAAGTGTGATTAATATACCACAATCCAAAATGAAGTATAAAAATCATATGATCCTGTCAATAGATGCAGAAAAAGCATTTTATAAAAGTTATGATAAAAACTCTTAACCAATTAGGTATAAAAGGAATCAACATAATAAAGGCTATATATGACAAGCCCACAACTAACAATACACTCAATGGTGAAAAGTTGAAAGTTTTTTCTCTAAGATCAAGAACAGGATAAGTGTGCCCACTCTCACTACTTTTGTTCAACCATAGTACTGGAAGTCCTGGCCAGAGCAATAGGGCAATAAAAGAAATAAAATGTATCAAAATTGGAAGGGAAGAAGTAAAATGTCTGTTTGCAGATGGCATGATGTTATATAGAGAAAATCCTAAAACTCTAACAAAAAAAAAAAAACCGCAAAACAAAACAAAACAAAGAAAAAAAACAAAAAAACAATGCTGTTAAAACGAATCAGTTTTGTGGTAGGATACAAAATTCAACATGCAAGAATCAGTTGTGTTTCTATATACTTACAAGCTGTTGCCCCCACCCCCCACAAATTAAGAAACAATCCCATGTACCATAGCATCGAAAACAATAAAATATTTAAAAGTAAATTTAACCACGGAGGTGAAAGATCTGCACACAAATAAGTGGACAGATATTCCAGGTTTATGAACTGGAAGAATTAATATTTTTAAAATGTCCATGCTACCCAAAATGGTCTACAGATTCAGTGCAATCCCTAACAAAATTCCAATGTCATTTTTCACAGAAATAGAAAAACCCTAAAATTCATATGGTACTACCAAAACCTCTGAATAGCTAAACAATTGAACATGCAGAACAAAGCTAGAGGCATCACACTTCCCCATTTCAAACTATACGATAAAGCCATACTAATCAAAACAAAATGGTACTGGCATAAAAACAAAAACATAAATCAATGGAAGAGAATAGACAGCCCAGAAATAAATGCACACATATGTGGTCAGCAAATTTTTGACAAAGGCACCAAGCAGACACAATGGGGGAAGAGCCCCTAAATGGTGCTGGAAAAACTGGACAGCTATATGCAAAAGAGTGAAATTGGACCCCTATACCACACACAAGAATAAACTCAAGATGAATTTAAGACTTAAACAAAAAATCTGGAACTATAAAACTCCTAGGGGAAAACAGGGGAAAGCTGCTCAACATTGGTCTTGGGAATTATTTTTTGACACTAGGTTATGACGGATATAATATATTTATATCAAATATAGATTAAATCTTAATAAAACACCAAAAGTTCAAGCAACAAAGGCAAACACACACACACACACACACACACACACACACACACAAAACAAATGGGACTACATCAAATTAAATTCTCTGCGCAGCAGACGAAACAACAAAATAAAGAGGCAACCTGCAGAATGGGAGAAAATATTTGGAAACCAAAATATAGTTAAAAAAAAAGTTTTACAACTTAATGACAAAAACAAAATAAATTTTTAAAAAATAATCCAAATGAAAAACGGGCAAAGGACTTGAATAGAGAGTTTTCCAAAGACGACATATAAATGGCCAACAGGTAAATAAAAAGATGATCGGGGCGCCTGGGTGGCGCAGTCGGTTAAGCGTCCGACTTCAGCCAGGTCACGATCTCGCGGTCTGTGAGTTTGAGCCCCGCGTCAGGCTCTGGGCTGATGGCTCGGAGCCTGGAGCCTGTTTCCAATTCTGTGTGTCTCCCTCTCTCTCTGCCCCTTCCCCGTTCATGCTCTGTCTCTCTCTGTCCCAAAAATAAATAAAAAAAAAAAAAAAAAAAAAAAAAAAACGTTGAAAAAAAAAATAAAAAGATGATCAACATCACTAGGCACCAGGACAACGCAAATCAAAGCCACAATGAAATATAACCTTGTACCTGTTAGGATGGCTATCATAAAAAGATCAAACGATGAGTTTTCACAGGGATGTGGAGCAAAGGGAACCCAAACCTTGTGCCCTGTTGGTAGGAATATAAAATTGGCATAGGGGCGCCTGGGTGGCGCAGTCGGTTAAGCGTCTGACTTCAGCCAGGTCACAATCTCGCGGTCCGTGGGTTCGAGCCCCGCGTCGGGCTCTGGGCTGATGGCTCGGAGCCTGGAGCCTGTTTCCAATTCTGTGTCTCCCTCTCTCTCTGCCCCTCCCCCGTTCATGCTCTGTCTCTCTCTGTCCCAAAAATAAATTAAAAAAAAAAAAACGTTGAAAAAAAAAATTTAAAATTGGCACAGCTATTATGGAAAACAGTAAGGAAGTTACTCAAAAAATTAAAAATGTAACTACCATATGATCCAACAATCCCATTTCTGGGTTTACATCCAAAATAAATAAAATCACCACCTCAAAGAGGTATCTGCACTCCCATGTTAACTGCATTATTTACAATAGCAAGGTATAAAAACTTAAATGTTCATCAATGGATGAATGGATAGAGAAAATGCTATACACATAACACACACACACACACACACACACACACACACAGAACATTATTCAGCCTTTAAACAGAAAGTTCTTGGGGCGCCTGGGTGGCGCAGTCGGTTAAGCGTCCGACTTCAGCCAGGTCACGATCTCGCGGTCCGTGAGTTCGAGCCCCGCGTCAGGCTCTGGGCTGATGGCTCGGAGGCTGGAGCCTGTTTCCGATTCTGTGTCTCCCTCTCTCTCTGCCCCTCCCCCGTTCATGCTCTGTCTCTCTCTGTCCCAAAAATAAATTTAAAAAATGTTGAAAAAAAAAAAAAATTTAAACAGAAAGTTCTTCCTTTTACAACATGTGTCAACATGGGGGACACCATACTAAGTAAAGTAAGACAAAGAAAGTAAAACATTACATGATCTTACATGTGGAATCCAAAAATAATAAACAAAACAAAAACAAAAACCTGAACTAATATTAACAGAAAGTGTAATAATCGTGGGTTGTGAGAGGCTGGGGTGGGGGGGCATCGGGGTATTTACAAAAAAAAAAAAGAATTAAAAAAGCAAGTAGAATGGTGGTTGCCAGGTGCTGGGGAAACAGTTCACAGGGGGTTATTGTTTAATCAGTACAGAGTTTCTGTCTTGCCAAATGAAAAGAGTTCTGGTGATGAACGGTGGTGAAAGTTGTATAACAATATGGATATACACCGAACTGTACACCTAAAAATGGTTCAAATAGTAAATTTTATGTCATGTGTATTTTATAATTAAAAAATGAAAAAAATACTAATAAAAAAGCAGGAACTATTAATAGGAATAACAACAACAGCAATGACAATGATGACAATAATAATAACACAGCCTAGGCCTTCACTTTAAAAAATGGAGAGTCTCTGATAATAATTTCTTAAATTTTGATTTTAAATATAAAAAAAAGAGTTGTAATAAATAGGCTTGTCACTGATTAGAACTTGTTGTACGAGGGCTTAATCCATATCTGATGCAAATATGATAACCCAGGCATATACTGCATAACTACAGTTAATAAATGAAAATAAAATAAATAAATGGAAGAAAAGAACTAAAATGGAGATACTGTTTAGAAGTATGTTAAGACAGTCTTTAATGAAGACGTCATAGGCTCAGATTCTTGGCTTTATAAGAAAACTTTCCCTTGAGAACTCTATACGTAAAACAATAGACCAATCAAATTCACAATACTAGAAAAGGAGGATATCTGGATTACTTCAGAAGAGTTTTTAAGTATATTTAAATAATCCATTAACAGAAAAAGTAAATGTTAAGGAAACAAGAACTTAGAAATTTTGCAAACGTTTTATTGTGTATATATTCAGTACTTTAGAACTTACCACTAGTGCATCTGGCCTCCTCATTCCAACCAATTCAACTCTGAGATTTTTTTTTTAAATAATAATTCAAACACTGCTTCTAAGGCTAAGTCCAGGTTTTGTGTAGCCTCTACAAGTTAGAGAGCCCTTTGTAAGAAGAACAAAGAGGAATCCGTCTATGAAAATGCATTGCTAGTGTTGCTCTGGCAAGGATCATTAACCGTATGGTACACCTGACTCTCCTTTCCTCATTTTATAATCAATGAAGAATAGTTTTCTTCTATTTGAGTGCCCTTGTACTTTCTCTCTCTCTCTCTGAAGAACTAAGAGAATACTTTTCCTCTTCCAACAGATCTTAATTTACCTTCCAGGCTTTTTTTTTTTTCCACCCCTGGCAGGGGTTCCCTGGCCTTCTTCCATCAGGGGCCTAATGAACCCTTTTATGCTTCATGTTTTTTTGGGAAAAAAGCTCTCAGTTCACTTTTCCTCATAATGACATGTTCTTGTGACAGCAGAGACTCCCCTTTTACCATACCACCACTTTCTCCCTATTTTATAAAATGAAGCTCACAAGGAAAGAGTGAATCAAATGTTTCTATGAGTTCCTCCACCAATAAGAAACAGGTTCAGCTGTTTCTGAGAAGATTACAAGGCAAGCAAATGGCCTTTCACTATGTTGATATGTCAGGATATAGAGCTTTGCTACCTTGTTAAAACACTATTAGTAAACAGGATGCAAAAATGAAGCAGGTTGATATTTCTACTTGGATAGCTATAAACAGCAGTAGTGTATACACAGAAATTGGTCAAAGAATCCAAATGCAAAAATTGTCAGTACTTTAATTTAGTACAAATTATTATTACATTTAAGTGAGAGAACCATATACATTTTGAACGTTCAAATCCACTTACAATGACTTTTAATTCAGCATTTTATTTTTCTTTATCCAGAACTTTCTTACATGAAAAGCTCTCGTGAGAAGTCTGGCTACGTATTCCAATTTCTTCAGTTTCCTACCTAGCAATCAAGAGTATACGCTCATTAATTTTAAACCACTGATTCCAGACTAACAATGAGTCAACATACTGTATGTGCTGGAAAGGTTGACATGGAAAGAGCTTTATTCAATATTTGTTTTTACTATTATCTCCATACCGTCTTGCTAAATAGACTACTTATGAATATGGTAATGAATAATTTGTACTCATAGTTTGCTTTTGTTAAACAAAGCATCAGAACCTACCTCAGGGGAATCTCTGATTTAAGTCTCAGCTTCAAATATCCCTTTCAGTTAGTGAGTGTTAGACTCCGAGCCCCTGAACTGAAACCTCATTGACGTTTTGTCATTTCCTCGAGAGACAAAGAGGCCACCTCCTGAGAAAACAATTGTAAACGGTTGAGCAAATAATTGCTGCCTTGTAATACTACATCATGCTTCATGATCTCATGGCTTCTGTCTGGGAGATAACATCTGAACTGATGCATCAGCCAAAATCCAAACATGCTAAGGTGAAACATAGTATGTACAATCTATTTCATAAAAATTAATAAATATTATAAAAGTAAAAAAAGCACAACCTCCATCACTCTAAAAATGCACATGCAAGCCCGTGTACAGACCCCCAGAACATGAGTGGGGAGCCACTGGAGATGGTCTGTTTCACAGAGATAGAGCCACCTCTCCTGAGAGCAACCCCACAGGAAGCATGAGCTCGGCTGCTAAACATCCCTTCCTATACCTTCTTTCCTGTCATTACTATCCCCACAAAGAAAAATGGCACAATTTTTTAACGTCTGCAACTAAACTGTTGATTATTGCATTTCATCAATTTCTGGGTCCCATTAAAGGCAATATAAATTCTATTCTACTTAAATGTAAAGTCAGTTAATATTTTGGCTCCTCCTAACCAACCTTTGGGAACCAAATCCACTTACCCATAATAATTGCAAAACAGACTTTTAGGGGAAGGAGAGAGGGGATCTACCTCTTCTGAGTCTCCCTAAGTATTTGTGACTTCTTGAGCTCTGTTACATGACATCAAAATCTTTGACGATGGTTCACACCCTCTAGTATAAGGAGGCAACAGAGTGTGGTGGATGAGAGTAGGACCTCCTTGGTTTGATCTCAGCTCTGACACACTGTCATTGAGTAATATTTTACAAATATGAGATGGTCTTCTCATCTATAAAATGGGAACAATAATAGAACAAGACTGGGATTGTGATTCTGGGAGGATTAAATGAATTAACACAGGTAAAATATTTAGAGTAGTGACTTACACAGGGTAACACCCAATAAATAGTTCAATACCAGCTACTGCCATTAAGGAAAAATTCTCTTATAGAAAAAGCATATGGCCTAAAAAGATTTTATGCATATTCAGGGACTCCACCACATGTCCACCCCTTTCATTTGAGACGTTCAAATTCTTACCACATTCTTTTTTCAGAGTTGTTTGAATTCACAATATGCTCTTCTCCAAATTCCAAAATCCCTTTGATATCTAAAGACATCCAGGAATGAGACGACAGCTTTGGCCCATGTGATCTGATTTCTTTGATCTTAGACAAAACAATCTTTAAATACATTCTACATCCATGCATTGTGTTAGCCATTAGGAATCATAACAAAAGAAATGAAAGACATGGTCTCAAGCCTCCTAATTGAGGTGGGGGGAAGAGGAATGGGAAGATAAACAAGTGAATCAGTAACAACAAGTTTTCTACATCATCCTCTCCTTTAATGTATAAATGGTAATAGTCCAAATCATTATCCTGCCCTGTGTCCTGGGTCCTAATTTGTTGCTTTTGTTGTTGCTGTTGCTTTGAGAATCTCCAGTAAGTTCTTTGTGAATCTCTAGTAAGTTCTAGTATAGCCCACGATTCATTTCTGATTGCCATCAGCCATCCCCCACCAGACTGCTGTCCTGGCTTCTATCCCATGGGGCGCTCTCCAAGCCACTTCATCTGCTGTGGTCAACTCTCTGATCTGCTTCATCTCCAAGCATGGATGGAGGGAAAACTGGAGGGTCTAAGAAGTCAGGGACCATATCTGGGGATTTGTACATTATTATAACCCCAGAACCTAGCACAGTGGCTGGCCTCCAGTAGGTTCATGATAAATATCTACTGAATGGATAAAGGAATATATGAAAGAATTAGTGAACACGTACATAAAACAATAAATAGGAATTTTCTTTTTCTCTCCTCTCTCCCTAAGTCCTGGACCCCTTACTCCATATATGGATAATCAAGAGGCATTAAAAAACATTCAGCTATTATGTTAATTTCTACAATGATGCCCCTTGCCCATAAGGAACAAAAAACCCAAAAACCTTGTTTTATATTATTTTACATTATTCTAATATCAAACATTTCAGTGTATCTGAGGTCTCAAATATCTGTATAATTCAAAAGGTACTCCAAAGTACTTCTTCTCAAAACAAAGGTAGCACTCTCTTCCTCTCCTCAAAGGATGAATATCAGTTTCCATTTCCCTCTCTCCTCCAATGTAGAAACAGTTGAAATTTCTAAGATAGCTCTTGGGGGCACCTGGGTGGCTCAGTCAGTTAAGCGTCTGACTTTGGCTCTGCTCATGATCTCGCGTTCGTGGGTTCGAGTCCTGCATCAGGCTCTGTGCTGACAGTGCAGAACCTGCTTGGGATTCTCCCTCTCTCTGCCCCTCCTGCACTCACACTCTCTCTCTCTAAAATAAGTAAGCATTAAAATACCTCATATTGAGCCCTGCTACAAGATGGTGGTGGTGGTGATAATGCTGATCATGCATTTAACCTTCATGTAAGTGCTTTAAATATAATATTTCAACACTCCATAATAAGCTGTCCGTGAATGAGGAACTATAACTCCCATTTATAGATAGGGAAACTGAGGCTTACTGAGGACAGACCTACTACAATGGTGTAGCAGGGTTCAAATCCAAGTGTATGTACTCTCAATCCCCATAATTTGGTAAATAAGTAATCATTTAGGTGCAGGTCAGGACCATATTTAAAAAGGACTGATATGGTAAACTGTACTGCTGTATATACTCACACACCTTAATTGCTGTGTGTCATGAGTACTTTCTATGAGTGGAATTATACTCACCATCCCATTGACTTTAATCTGGTCATATGACTTGGTTTATCAATAGTTTATGAGCTGAAATGCCATTTATTATATCCAAACAAAAATTTTACATTCAATTGTATGGTTCAGCTCAGCCTCTTCCTCTTCTGTTCTACCAGAAGAAGGTGCTCCCACATATGGGAGCAGAGCCAGATAGCTCTATTATAAGCTACTGAAACTTAGGTTGTCCATTTGGGACAAAGCAGACTAATATTACTGATAGAGTAAAGTTTATACTCAGTTGAAGAAAAAAAAAGATGCAATAAGCTCTATCAAACATATATGGCTGGAAAGGAAAGGAGAAAGACCAAAAGCAAATGACTGAAGAAATCAGGGCACATGAAAGAAAAAAAATTTATAAAGTTTTTTAACGTTTATTTATTATTGAGAGACAGAGAGACACAGACCGTAAGCAGGGGAGGAGCAGAGAGAGAGGGAGACACAGAAACTGAAGCAGGCTCCAGGCTCTGAGTTGTCAGCACAGAGCCCGACGGGGGGGCTTGAACTCACAAACTGCGAGATCATGACCAGAGCTAAAGTTGGACGCTTAACCAACTGAGCCACCAGGTACCCCTGAAACAAAATTTTAAATGCAGTAAAACCTTGGGCTGTAACTTGTTTTGTGAGTGTTCCACAAGATGAGCAAACATTTCTAATAAATTTTAGTTGATAAATGAGCGATGTCTTACAATAAGAGTAGTATGTGATGCTGAACCTTACATGGTTCTTCTCTCTTGTTCCATCTCTCTCTCTCTCTTTATCTCTCTCTCTGCAGAATTGTGGGTGATCATCTGTCTCCCATGCTCAGATGCTCAGTCTCAGGTCACAGTGTTTGGCAGAAGTCAGTGATTTTTCAGAACATTGGAAGGTGCCCACAACTGGCACTAGCATATTTTTTGTCACTTCAAAGCAACTATGGACAGTCCTTTGCTTTTCCACACAAGAGTAAGCTTAGGGATGCTTTGCTTCATTCTAGGTCTGCTGCCTGCAGATAGAGACCCTTTCCTCTGCTACATTACTGCCAGTTACATTAAATACAGTATATGACAAGAGTTTATTAATACTGTACTGTAGTCAACATCCATGCAAGAGTATACAATAGCCCCCATGCAGAAAAACGTTGGAAATAAAGGTGGTAAGAAGCAGATGATTACAGTGAAAGTTAAGAAAGAAATCATGGAGAAGTACGAACAAGGTATGCGAGTGGCCAAAACTGCAGTATTTTTTTAATATTTAAAAAAAAATTAATGTTCATTTTTGAGTGAAAGAAAGACATATTGAAAGCAGGGAAAGAGAAGAGAGAGAGGGTTACACAGAATCCAAAGCAGGCTCCAGGCTCTGAGCTGTCAGCACAGAGCCCGACACAGGGCTCTAACTCATGAGCCATGAGATCATGACCTGAGCTGAAGTCAGATGCTTAACCCACTGAGCCATCCAGGTGCCCCTTGAAATATTTTTTTAATGTTTATTTATTTTTGAGAGAGAGAGACAGAGCTCAAGTCAGGGAAGGACAGAGAGAGAGGGAGACACAGAATCTGAAGCAGGTTCCAGGAGCTGAGCTGTCAGCAAGGCAGGGCTCAAACTCATGGACCTGGAGATTATGACCTGAGCCAAAGTTGGCTGCTCAACTGACTGAACCACCCAGGCGCCCCGAAATTTCAAGCTTTTATAAGAAATCTATGTCTGTATCTCATCTGCAGAGGAGGAAGGAAAAAAGGTGGAGGAATTCCTCCCTTCAAATGAGATTAGGGAGATGTGTAAAATGTGGGAAACAGTGCAAAATTTTGTAGAAAACACCATCCAAATAAGGCTGTATCAATGCAAGCGATGAATCTGTTTAATGACAATGCAATGTCACATTTCCACAAAATCCTCAAAAAAGGAGGCAAAACAAGTGTCATTGGATAGGTTTCTTGTTAAAGTTGCACAAAAAGAGAAAGATTCCATTGAGCCAATAGATAGTAGTGATTCTGTTAGTGATAGTGAAAGTCTTCCTATACAATAACCCTCCTTTGTCTCCCTCACAATAGCCACGAAGGTTTTTAAAGGTAAGTGCAGCTTAATTTGTTTATTTTTCTTTGTGTTTTCTTTATTATTTTGTATTATATTACAGTATTATAGTCACTTTTATATGAATATTTTTGGGTTGTGGAATGAATCATCTGAGTTTCCATTATTTCTTATGGGGAAACTCGCTTTGATATACAAGTGCTTTGGATTACAAGCACGTTTCCGGAATGAATTATGTTCTCAAATCAAGGCTTTACTGTATATTGTTTAGTAAGAGAGAAAGATTTACCTTGCATTATCCAAAGGGATTATTTCTCACTTAAAGTCCCAAAATAAGAATGAAAGGGAAAAAGAAGTAAAAATTGAGTACATTTAAGTCAGTAAGGAAAATAAAATTTGACTCTATAGAAGAAGCTCATCACATTTGATGGAGTATCTTTTCTGAAAATATTAGAGTTCAGGGCCCAAGTGCTGTGAACAGATATGGGTCATGATAACTATGTGTCAGGTATGATACTAAGCACATTGCATAAAATGGGAAAGTCCCATTAAAATCTCACAACTACTCTACCTAAACTTGCCCGTATTACAGGTGAGTACGCTCAGACCTACAATGAAGTCATGAAGCTCGTAAGAGGCAGAGACATGATTTTAATATAGTATAACTCCATAATCTGTGCCTCTGAACACTCAGCAATGTTTTCTTATTACAGGAAAAGTGAGACTTTTTTATACACTGAATGAGAAAGACTGTAGAAGAGTTTGAACATACACAGATCACCTTAAGAGTGGAGAGGAGTTTAAGAACATTTTGCCTGATATCAATGGTTCTTTTTGAAAGGTTGTGTGAGAGAATGAGGATACTGGTGGGAACATAGGACTGTTTGTAGGGGGAAAAAGAGAGGGACTTACACATGAAAGGAGTCTAACACAAAGTTGAGAACCCAGCAGTGATACCAATCTGTCCAGTGATGTCACTTCTCCCAGAAGTGCCTAGAACCTCAGGTATAAGAAATGTACACAACTGAAGATGGGCCTGATTTAGAGTGGAGTGTCTGTAGGGCAGGTGTAGTAGAAAAACAAGGATGTGAAGAGCTAGAAGCCTCGAGGTGTAAGAGGAAGAAAACAAAGCCAGAAAAGATGAGGAAATACTCCTCCAAATGGCCATGGACAATTATTTCCCTTTCTTTTGCCCAGATAAGAGATGGAGGTCCCATAATTTTTACCTTTATATTTTCCTCTATTAGGTAAAACTTTTCCTCATATCCCTCTTTTTTGCTTGTATAAGATATAAATGTATTACTTTTGTCTTGTGTTTTATTTATTTCTAAACCTATCTCTACAATCTGATGGCATTACACAGTAAATTACAAGATGAGACAAAATTAGTCTATAGGCTCTTGGAGATAAGAAGCATACCCAGATCTACACTTACAAAAACAAACAAACCAAAACAAAAATAACAACAAAAGTAGGGGATTGCTCAAATTAGTAATCAATCCACAGAAATATCGCATGTAGCTGTGTTTAAAATATGTCTTCCAGTAAGTTAAAAAAATTATACAATCCTTCACCCCAATCTGAATCCACGTCCTTCTCCCATCAAGAAGGGGCCCTATTTCTCCTACCCTTGAGTTGGCATCTGCCTTTTGATCTGCCTTGGCCAACAGAATACAGCAGAACCAATGATATGTCAATTCCAAGCCTAGGCCTCAAGAAGTTTTGTGTACTTCCTCAGTGTCTCTTGGAATCCTAGCAGACATCATGGAAATAAGCCCTGGATTGCTAACTAGAGGCTAAAAGACCACATGGAACAGAAATGAGCCATATCAGCTGAAGGCATCCAAATGAGCCAGCTCCCAGCCAACCTGACATACACACATGAGTGAGCTCTGCTAAGACCAGAAGAATCTCCTAGATGAGCCCAGTTCAAGTTGTTGACTTGCAAAATTAGGGTGTAAATAAATAATTGTCATTTTAAGACACTAATTTCAGGGTAGTTTGTATGCAGCATAAGTTAACAGATTCATGGAAACTACTGCTTGTGCCCTTCTAGCAGGCCTGGGATCTGATCCCTATGACCTGGGAAATATGTCACTATTGGTCTCTTCTCTCATTTGAATTGGCAGGAGCCTCAAGCCTACAAGACAAATCTATTAGATTTACGTTAAGAGGACCAGTTATGTGGTTCATCTTCTGCTGTCCTGAAACCAAAGATCATACAAAGACAACTATGTTAGAAGAAACTATTTTTCTTCACATTTGGGTTTTCATGGTCTAGGATTTGGTGTCTAGTCAATTCTGTCAATTCTCATCTCTTCTTGGTCCAAAAGTAGACTAGACAAGGCTAAGAGGGATCTTGAAGGAAGTAAGAGGCTCCTTCGCAGAAGAAATGATGACACATCCATTTTCTTTTTTTTCTTTTTTTTTTTTTAATTTTTTTTTCAACGTTTTTTATTTATTTTTGGGACAGAGAGAGACAGAGCATGAACGGGGGAGGGGCAGAGAGAGAGGGAGACACAGAATCAGAAGCAGGCTCCAGGCCATCGGCCCGGAGCCCGACGCGGGCTCGAACTCACGGACCGCGAGATCGTGACCTGGCTGAAGTCGGACGCTTAACCGACTGCGCCACCCAGGCGCCCCATGACACATCCATTTTCGAAAGAGACTATATGAAAGATGAATCAAATACTAACTATGTCCCCAGTGACAAGGTATGGCTCCAAAAAGGGGTGGGGGGAAAGACATATTTTTCTCACTTTGGGTTGAATACAGAACTGATAAAGGGTATAGTAAGTCAGTGGCAATGCCTCGGAGCAGTGACAGAGTAAGAGTCTGACAGTGATGTCTGGCTAAGGAAGGAAAAGGTTCTGCAGAAAAGGTGGGCGCCATGGTACCCAGATATCAGGAAATATGTTGGTGAGGATATATAAAGTACTTCCTGAAAACACCAAGAAATAACCAAAGGCAACATGTGCAGAGGGTAAACCATGAACAGAACTATTACAGTGGTCATACCTGGATGCACAGGGTGGAAGTAAGTTCTGGAGAAATCTGTGGTACCTTAAATATTGCAAAACATTAAATTTGGGAATGCCATTGAAAATAACTTAAAACATTAACAAAGTCTGGGAAACAGGCTGTGAATCAGGTTTCTGATTTTCAAGATCAACAACTTGCCAATAACAGTGAGAAAAACAGTGATTTCTTGCCTTTCGAGGAAACATGAACTGTCTCCATATCCTCTTAGCCACTTCAACCTCTCCTGGCTGCCCCTGTCAATCTAGCTAATAACGCCACAGTCGGTAAAATGAGCCAGGGTCCCCCATGGTGAAATGTTTCCCTCAGTTTCTAATTGGGCCACGCGCTCGTCAGCATCAGTGCTGCTCTCACAGGAAAGCGATGGCTGAGCAGTCCAAGCAGGCTGCCTGCATTCCCATCGCGTGACTTGACACCCCACAGCAAGAAGGCCACCTGCACAGATGCCAAACAAATGCTCTCAACCTGAAAAAGACAAGGATGTTTTCATTGGCCTCTGCAATCAGCTTGTCAAGTTGGAGAAGAGGAAGTAGGGAGAGAAAAGGAGAAAGAGCCTTCCAGAGTACCCTTTTCCACACCTTCTTGTCAAAAGAATTGTAACTTCTCTGTTTGTTTACTAACAAGGATGCCAAAGGCCTCTTCATGCTTTGGGTTTTACATATTGATAATATTAGAAGGGGGGGGGGGAAGGCAAAGAAAAAAGACGGGGATTTTTTTTTCTTTTTTTCTTCTCTTCTTTGCCTAACAGAATGTCATCAAAGAACCGTGACTTATTACTGGGGAAGGTGAAGTCATTGCTGACATGACCTGAGGAGATTTTTCTCTTTGGAAATAATCACACCTACGAGGTGTCCCGGACATGCCCAGGTGTTATATAGGCCCGTTTTCAAAATTCTCTTTTTTAAATACAACTAAAGTTGGCAGAGGAAAGGATCTGGGGTTTCTCTGCTTTTGCAATACATAATAATAATATAATTTTTTTTTTACATTCTTCAACACTGGACTCCAGAGTGATTTAAAACACACTGAACTCACAGATCCCTTTGTCCAGTACTGAAATGTACCAGTTGGACAGACACACATGTACAGGTAAGATTATTAGTCTCCAATCAAGAAATAGCAGAGTTGAATTTCAATTTTACCACCATCATTCTGTTGGAGCCTTTAAGAATCAATGTATTTCCAGACACAGAAAGGAGCCACATGTTGATATAGGATACAACTATCCTCTGCCTATCAGAGAGAGGGAAAAGTTGAGAATACAGATTCCTGGACCCAGAGTGAACCAGCATTTCCACGAATGGGTTACAGTTACCAGTACTTTAAATAGTTCCCCAAAAGATTCTTGTTAAAATAACACAGATGCAGTTTGCTATACCTGCAATTGGGACGTCGTCAGACACCATGATGTTATTAGTAGCTTCCTTCTGTTAGTTTGTTTTGCATTTTTTAAAAATGAAATGCCTATGTTCGCAAGAGCTATGTGAGCTGGAGAAGACAATATTGTTGCCTTCTAGAAGCTTTACAATAGATACCGCTGATGCATATGAACGTGTAAAAAGCATATTTGCCCCCAAACGAGTGAGCTCTAAGTCACTTGATAACTGAAATGAAACTGGCAGTTGGTAGTGGGAAAATTAACTCTGATTTAACCTTCCCCGGTGAGGAAATAATTCCCCCAGGAGGACTTCAGTGTCCTCTTCAAGGTAATGGGGAAGTGTGCTTGACAAGTTTGGCCATAAAAGGCTTAGAAGATGTAATGGACAAAAGGACAGTGGGCTCACAGAAAGAGTGTCGAAGGAGAACAAAGGGAGATAATTCAGCAGTTATTCACTGCACAGGGCTTTGAAAGGTTCACGAAAACGTACCGTAGTGGAAAGGATCTAAAGAGGGACCAGAAGACTCGGATCTCGTGGAGATACCAAGGTTGCCCTGGGGGAATATTAGTGCTCCTACCCTGATTTCTACCAACCTCCCAGCTACACCAAGTGTTTTTAATAATAACAACATCCTTTAGTATGGACAATCAATATTTCTCTACCCTTAAGTTAACAATGAAAAAATCATCTTTAGAAAATGTTACCATTTTTATTGATCTGCAATATAAATCTAATTTTGAAAATATATATGCTGGACACACAGAGCTTCAAGACAACCCCCTTCACTTTCCTTCTCATTGACTAAGTCCCTTCTAAAAGGAAATAATGCTTTTGCTCTAGTCCTGGCTTAGAAAAATTTCTCCTTATCTTTGGGATTTTGCCTCCTTCATCAGAAACATTCCAGTTGGTCTATGTGACTTCTATGATCATAGAGCTAAAATATTATACTTATATTATTTTCAGGCTATAAAATATTAGCACTCTGTTATCACCAAACCAAAACCCCAGATCATCTTAATTTGTCATGAGACTCTGCTTGTTCTGATTTGATCTCTTGATAGTTGCTAATCTTCTGATAAAGGAAAAAACATTAATTCCATAAATGGGCCTCTGGTGATCAGGGGCTCAGAAATGCAAGCTTTATTTGTTAGCAACTCCATTCTCAGCATGAGTCAATTTTTCTCTTTGCACATACCACAAATTCTATCTCTGTTTCTGTGCCAGCTCCTGGCAAACACCCACACCACCCTCACTCACTATGATCAAGTTAAAATGTGTATCAAAATAAACCCTAAACATTGTAAAGCCTCGTAGAAAATTTTCTTCATCTCTATTTTTGTGAGTTTTGCTAATACTGTAAATTTTGTTTTTAACTGATGGATGCCATCCTGTGGGCAAACTTGGTAATACTGAGCCATTGCTAACTTGCCTCTGGTCAGCTCTAATGCAATTAATAATAGGCAAGCATGCATTTTACATCCCACTAGCATTACGTTCTAGCATTGGGATAGAATAAACTCAGGATGGTCCGCACCAAAAACTCTGACTCCCATTGGTAATTGCAGCCTAAGCCACTTATTGAAAGGCTGCTGGCCAACTCAGTAAGGGAACTGGTTTTGTTCCATGGATGATTATATTTCCTACTACAAACACAAAATCTTGTATCTCCATAACGTCCCCCTGAAAAGTCTGCACAGTGATTTCTTCCCTTCAAAAAGAAGAACGAAAAAAATATGTGAGGTTATATCTCAGTGAGGTAAGAACTCAATTCTGTTTTATAACTGAGCTTACTGCCCACCTCACCAAATGAATCAACCTGATTAGCTGTCGAGTACAAACTGCTGAGAGCCCACCACGGAGCGGTCACCTTTACACTTAACAGCACAGGAAAATTACAATTTCAAAAAAAACATTTAGTCACTTACTCTAAAATAGCAAATCCAGTCATTGTCATGAGTGTTGCTTAACACAATTTCATGCCCTCTCAGCCTTGCTGAGCTGCGTTTTCTCTTCACTGTCTTTGCACCGGGGAAGGTGAATGATTAAAGCTGGCAGCCTCACCCCAGGCAGCTGCCTATAAGTCCCTAAAAAGCCACAGGAAGTCTGCTGTCTTAGAGGTGCTATGAGAGGAAAGCGACAAGCTGGGAGTGACACTTTCGAGTAGCCATATTTGTGCAACAGCATTTATCCCAGGTGTAGGTAAACTGTCCATTGTGCCTGGATTCTAAGTTTATCCGCTTTCTTGTGTACTCCAAGAGCATTCTGGTGATGCCACCATCATACATGACACATACCTCCTTGTACAAAACAATTGGAATGTTTTTCCCATCTCCACTTATTAGATTATGAGTTCCTAGAAAGCAGGAAAAGTCTTACACAACTTTGAGTCTTTCAAAAACCAAAATAAAAAATGAGTAGTACCTTGTAAGCATTCATTACTTAGAAGTTTACTTTAAAAAGAAAGAGGGGAGTCTGGGTGGCTCAGTCGGGTAAGTGTCAGACTCATGGTCATGATCTCATGGTTCGTGAGTCTTAGCCCCACTGGGGTTCTGTGCTGACAGCTCAGAGCCTGGAGCCTGCTTCGGATTCTGTGTCTCCCTCTCTCTCTTCCCCTCCCCCACTTGCACTGTGTCTCTGTCTCTCTTTCTCTCAAAATAAATAAAAAGGAAGGAAGGAAGGAAGGAAGGAAGGAAGGAAGGAAGGAAGGAAGAAAAAGAGGGACACCTGGGTGGCTCAGTTTGTTGAGCAACTAACTCTCAATTTTGGCTCAGGTCATGATCCCAGAGCTCTGGGATCCAGCCTGGAGTCAGGCTCTGCGCTGAGTGTGGAACATGCTTAAGATTCATTCTCTTTCCCTCTGCCCCTCTCCCCTGCTCTCTCTTTCTCTCTCTGAAATTTAAAAAGAGAGAGAGAGAGAGAGAAAGAGAGAGAGAGAGAGAGAAGCTGGTAAGCATAATATAGTCACTTCTTGGTTAGGGAGTAGAGTATCTCTCTAAATTGTCTGATTGCATCATAGAAAATCAATTATGCTAATTTTCAAAATTGTCAACTTCCCCCAATAACAAAGAAAAATCAAAACCTTAAACAAGAAACTATTCAATACGGTAAGCACCCAGCTCACCCAGCATACAGAAGAGAGACAAAAAAATAAAAGACTGAGCAAAAGCGAAAGAATGGGTGACAGCTAGACCATCAGTTTCATTTGCTACTTTACATGGTTAGAACAGGGTTTTCCAAGCTTGGCATTATTAACATTTTAGGCTGGATAACTCTTTGTCGGGGGTGGAGTGGGGCTCTGTCTTGTGCATTGTGGGAACTTTAGTAGCATCCCTAGCCTCTACCCATTAGATACCGGTAGCACCTTTCCCACAGATGTGACAACCAAAAAATGATTCCAGACATTGCCAAATGTGCCCGAGAGAGCAAAATCATCCTGGTAGAGAACCATTGGCTTAGAGTTAACCTGTACTTAAGATGGACTCTCTGAAAGAAATAAAGTATACAATAGATTTTTGTATCATGGACATATTCTATTCAGTTGATATCTTTCTGCCTTTCACCCTGTGTTTTGGAATCAAATTAAGAATGTAAAGCAAAGGGTAAGACTATTGGGTCCTCAAGATCACCACCTCTTAACTGCGTTAAACATTCCTAAACAGAGGACAATGCTTCTGAGCTCAGGCCTCAATGCTTTGCAGCTGTGACTCACTGAAAAACCTGGACTGGACATTTAACCATCATATTGAGTCAGGGCCACTCAATGGCTAAGGTAAAATTTTGAGGATCTCTGGATCTAAAAAATTAAGAAATTTCATATTAGAGTTATAGAAAAAGATTAAAACACTACGTGACCAATAATGGAAATTTTAGTTCAAACCAGCTTTCAAAAGTGGGGAGAAGTGTTGATCATGAAAATGGAATTTTCTCAGATACAGCAGGCCTCAGAACCAGCAAATCTATGACTGTATGAAGGAGGGACACTGTCCCTCCTTTTTTTCTTCTCCCTTTCAACTCAACCATCTATAGAGTGGATCTTTCTTTCTTTCTTTCTTTCTTCCTTTCTTTCTTTCTTCTCCTCTCTGCTTTCTTGAGGTTCATTTTTCTCATGGTATAAGGTATACATTTCCTGCTGTAAATCCATCAGGAGAAGGAATCTAACAACGCTTCCAGAAAGAGTCCTGGAACTCAATCAAGCTAGACCACCGAAGTCATGCCCATCCTTGAACCAGTGTCTATGGCTACAAGATGGAAACATGTTGACTGATTCAAGCCATCCAGGGTTATGCCTGGGTTGAAGGTAGAGTGAATAGGTGAGCCCTGGATACAGCCCAGGTAAAATATGGGTGTTATTTGGAAGGGAAAAGGAAAGGAATGAGTTCTAGAACTGCTACTAATACTATCTGCTACTACAGTTAAAATTTTCAATGTTTACATTGAAAAATAACATTTTAAAGCAAAAATTACAATGTAACATATTTTGCTATTTGCAAGATAATTATAGGATTAGTATTTTGAAATAAATGTCACTTCATAATATGCTACATGGATGTGGCTTAGCAGTGAACACAAGTTTGAAGTGTAGGATGATCATCTTTCAATCCTTTACTTTATGTATGTAATTGCATACTATTTCCTCATTTTGAGATTATAGCAAAAGCTGTAAACTTGAGCTTGGCCAAATGGCCACATGAACACACGCAGCCCTCATCACCAGCACCACCACTATCACCATAGACACGGTTTCTATACTCCTTTTGGTCCTTTTAGTTTTATTAGGAAGCTTTCAAAGACACTCACAAAATTAGAAATAAGTTCACGTTCCAATGATGAAATGAAATACAAATAACCCTGCCTACAGTGTATTCAGAAAAGTAAACTCCCTGTTAGGGAGAATTACTTAACAATTTCCAGGAAGGTAAGTGCACACTGCAGCAAAGAGCTTTAGAGATTGGGGAAAGGCTAAAGTTAAGCTGAGCTCCCTGGAGGATTGTAGAAGCAGTTTATTTTAAATATGCTAAAATGTTAGGGTATTATCTTTCTAATAAGATGAGATCAAAGAGGAGTCAACAAACAGAACTGAGAAAATAGATGCCGCTTCAGAGTTCAAAAGTTCAATAGCATGTGCCTTCCAGCTTCCTGCTGACTTCTTGCGAGGGTTTGTCAGAATGTTCAAGAATTTCAGGAGAGTTTGGAGAGAATCCAAGGAGGATTTCTTTGATATTTCTAAACATAAAGGCACCCTCTGGCTTCCACATGGACTATGTTCTAAGAGTTTAGGTTGCGAGGTATTTATTTAAGATTCAGTTTGGATTTTCCCTAGAGACAACCAAATAGCTAAAACTGCTGTAGCAAAGTTCTGTCCTGAGAATTTTATGAACATTCAATGACGCTGCAGTATTCCTATTTGAAAATGCATTCTGAATCTCAGCTTGGGAGGGCAGGGACATATTTTGCATCAGAGTAGGTCTTCAGTTTAAGTCCCTGCTCCAGAAAAGAAAATAGGTTAAAATATGGGAAGGATAGGAAATCTAAAGGTGAAAAACACTGGAATTTATGGAGGATGAAATATTCCTCTCTCTTCACTCTCACCCTTTGACCTGGCCCTGGGCCCTTCTCAAACTAGCGTTTGAGAAGTTTGCTTTCCTATCTCACCATTTATAATATTATACTTACCTCATCTTCCCTGATTTTATTTTGTCATAAAACAAAGACATTAGCATTTGGAGATTTCATAAAGGTTTATATTTTAGGCAAAAGTAGAGAGCAGCTATTAAAAAGACTATCTCCTCTTTCTCCCTTCAAAATGACAAAATGAAGGAAATCACCCCAAAAGAAAGAGCACGAAGAAACGACAGCCAGGGACTTAGCCAACACAGATACAAGCAAGATGTCTGAACCAGAATTTGAATCATGATAATAAGAATACTAGCTGGAGTCGAAAACAGATTAGAATCCCTTTCTGCAGAGATAAAAGAAGTAAAAAATAGCCAAAATGAAATTAAAAATGCTATAACTGAGCTGCAATCATGGATGGATGCAGCAGTGGCAAGGATGGATGAGGCAGAACAGAGAATCAGCGATATAGAGGACAAATTGGGGAGAATAACAAACCAGAAAAAAAAGAGGGAGATTAAGGCAAAAGAGCATGATTTAAAAATTAGAGAAATCAGTGACTCATTAAAAAGGAACAACATCAGAATCACAGGGGTCCCAGAAGAGGAAGAGAGAAATAGGGGTAGAAGGGTTATGTGAGCAAATCATAGCGGAAAACTTTCCTAACCTGGGGAAAGACACAGACATCAAAATCCAGGAAGTGCAGAGGACCCCCATTAGATTCAACAAAAACCAACCATCAACAAGGCATATCATAGTCAAATTCAAAAAATACTCAGGCAAGGAGAAAATCATGAAAGCAGCAAGGGAAAAAAAAGTCCCTAACCTACAAGGGAAGACAGATCAGGTTTGCAGCAGACCTATCCACAGAAACTTGGCGGACCAGAAAGGAGTGAAAGGGTATATTCAATGTGCTGAATCAGAAAAATATACAGCCAAGAATTCTTTATCCAGCAGGTTGTCACTCAAAATAGGAGAGATAAAAAGTTTCCCAGAGAAACAAAAATTAAAGGAGTTTTTAACCACTAACCACTAGCCTTGCAAGAAATTTTAAGGGGGACTCTCTGAGGGGAGAAAAGATGAAAAAAATATATATATATATATGTTTATATATAGATAGATTATATACATATTATATATGTATATTTTATTTTATATATATATATTTTATTATATATATATATATATATAGAGAGAGAGAGAGAGAGAGAGAGAGAAATAAATAAATAAATAAATACCAAAAGGAACAAAGATTAGAAAGGACCAGAGAACACCACCAGAAACTCCAACTCTACAAGCATCATAATGGCAATAAATTTGTATCTCTCAGTACTCACTCTAAACGTCAATGAACTCAATGCTCCAATCAAAAGACATAAGGTAACAGAATGGGTAAGAAAACAAGATCCATCTATATCCTGTTTACAAGAGACCCACTTTATTTATTTTTTAAAAATTTTTTTATGTTTATTCATTTTTGAAAGAGAGAGACAGAACACAAGCAGGGGTGGGGTGGAGAGAGAGGGGGACACAGAATTTGAAGCAGGCTCCAGGCTCTGAGATGTCAGCACAGAGCCTGATGTGGGGCTCGAACTCACGAACTCACGGCTCATGACCTGAGCCAAAGTCGGACGCTCAACTGACTGAGCCACCGAGGTGACCCTCAACAGACCCACTTTAGACCTAAAGACACCTTCAGATTGAAAATAAGGGGATGGAGAACCATCTATCATGCTAACGGTCAACAAAAGAAAGCTGGAGTAGCCATACTTATATCAGACAATCTAGACTTTAAAATAAAGACTGTATCAAGAGATGCAGAAGGGCATTATATCATAATCAAGGGGTCTATCCACCAAGAAGACCTAACAATTGGAAACATTTATGCGCCAAATATGAAGGCCCCCAAATATATAAATCAATTAATCACAAGCATAAAGAAACTCATCGATAGTAATACCATAATAGTAGGAGACTTCAACACCCCACTCACAGCAATGGACAGATCATCTAATCAAAAAATCAACAAGGAAACAATGGCTTTGAATGACACACTGGACCAGATGGACTCCACAGATATATTCAGAATATTTCATCCTAAAGCAGCAGAATATACATTCTTCTCCAGTGCACATGGAACATTCTCCAGAATAGACCACACATTGGCATACAAATCAGCCCTAAGTAAGTACAAAAAGATCGAGATCATACCATCATATTTTCAGACCACAACACTATGAAACTCGAAATCAACCACAAGAAAAAATTTGGAAAGGTAACAAATACTTGGAGACTGAAGAACATCCTACTAAAGAATGAATGGGCTAACCAAGCAGTTAAAGAGGAAATTAAAAAGTATATGGAAGTCAATGAAAATGATAACACCACAACCCAAAACCTCTGGGACGCAGCAAAGGCGGTCATAAGAGGAAAGTATATAGCAATCAAGGCCTTCCTAAGAAGGAAGAAAGATCTCAGATACACAACCTAACCTTATACCTTAAGGAGATGGAAAAAGAACAGCAAATAAAACCCCAAACCAGCAGAAGACAGGAAATAATAAAGATCAGAGCAGAAATTAATGCTACTGAAACAAAATAAACAGAACAGATCAAAGATCAATGAAACCAGAAGCTGGTTCTTTGAAAGAATTAACAAAATTGATAAACCAGTAGCCAGTTTGATCAAGAAGAAAAAGGAAAGGACGCAAATAAATATAATCAAGAATGAAAGGGGAGAGATCACAACCAACACAGCAGAAATAAAAACAATAATAAGAGAATATTATGAGCAACTATAGGCCAATAAAATAGGCAATCTGGAAGAAATGGACAAATTCCTAGAAACATGCAATACACTACCAAACTGAAACAGGAAGAAATAGAAAATTTGAACAGACCCATAACCAGTAAGGAAATGGAATTAGTAATCAAAAATCTGCCAAAAAACAAGAGTCCAGGGCCAGATGGCTTTCCAGGGGAATTCTACCAAATATTTAAGGAGGAGTTAACACCTATTCTCTTGAAGGTGTTCCAAAAAATAGAAATGGAAGGAAAACTTCCAAACTCTTTCTATGAAGCCAGCATTACCTTGATTCCAAAACCAGACAGAGACTCCACTAAGAAGAAGAACTAGAGACCAATTTCCCTGATTAACATGGATGCAAAAATCCTCAACAAGATATTAGCTAACCAGATCCAACAATACATTAAAAAATTATTCGCCACAACCAAGTGGGATTTATACCTGGGATGCAGGGCTGGTTCAATATCCTCAAAACAATTAACATGATTCACCACATCAATAAAAAAAAAAAGGACAAGAACCATATGATCCTCTCAATAGATGCAGCCAAAAACATTTGACAAAATACAACATCCTTTCTTGATAAAAACCCTCAAGAAAGTAGGGATAAAAGGAGCATACCTCGAGATCCTAAAAGCCATATATGAACGACCCAACACTAATATCATCTTCAATGGGGAAAAACTGACAGCTTTCCCCCTGTCAGGAACAAGACAGGGATGTCCACTCTTGCCACTGTTATTCAACATAGTATTGGAAGTCTTAGCCTCTGCAGTCAGACAACACAAAGAAATAAAAGGCATCCAAATCGGCCAGGAGGAGGTCAAACTTTCACTCTTCACAGATGACATGATACTCCATATGGAAAACCCAAAAGATTCCACCAAAAAACTGCTAGAATTGATTCATGAATACAGCCAAGTTGCAGGATATAAAATCAGTGCACAGAAATCAGTTACATTCCTATACACCAACAATGAGCAACAGAAGGAGAAATCAAGGAATCAATCCCATTTACAGTTGCAGAAAAAAACCATAAAATACCTAGGAATAAATCTAACCAAAGAGGTGAAAAATCTATATGCTGAAAACTATAGAAAGCTTATGAAAGAAATTGAAAAAGACACAAAAAAATGGAAAAAGATTCCATGCTCCTGGATAGGAAAAACAAATATTGTTAAAATGTGGATACTACCCAAAGCAATCTACACATTCAATGCAATCCCTACCAAAATAATGCCAGCATTCTTCACAGAGCTAGAACAAATAATCTTAAAATTTGTATGGAACCAGAAAAGACCCCGAATAGCCAAAGCAATCCTGAAAAAGAAAACCAAAGCAGGAGGCATCACAATCCCAGACTTCAAGCTACACTACAAAGCTGTAACCATCAAGACAGTATGTACTGGCACAAGAACTGACACTCAGATCAATGGAACAGAATAGAGAACGCAGAAAGGGACCCATAAATGTATGGCCAACTAATCTTTGACAAAGCAGGAAAGAATATCCAATAGAATAAAGACAGTCTCTTCAGCAAGTGGTGCTGGGAAAACTGGACAGCGACATGCAGAAGAATGAACCTGGACCACTTTCTTACACCATACACGAAATAAACTCAAAATGGATGAAAGACCTCAATGTAAGACAGGAAGCCATCAAAATCCTCGAGGAGAAAGCAGGCAAAAACCTCTTTGACCTTGGCAGCAGCAACTTCTTACTCAACATGTCTCTGGAGGCAAGGGAAACAAAAGCAAAAATGAACTACTGGGACCTCATCAAAATAAAAAGCTTCTGCACAGCCAAGGAAACAATCAGCAAAACTAAAAGGCAACCGACAGAATGGGAGAAGATATTTGCAAATGACATATCAGATAAAGGGTTAGTATCCAAAATCTATAAAGAACTTATCAAACTCAACACCCAAAAAACAAATAATCCAGTGAAGAAATGGGCAAAAGACATGAATAGACACTTCTCCAAAGAAGACATACAGATGGCCAACCGACACATGAAAAAATGCTCCACATCACTCATCATCAGGGAAATACAAATCAAAACCACAATGAGATACCACCTGACACCTGTCACAATGGCTAACATTAACAACTCAGGCAACAACAGATGTTGGCGAGGATGCAGAGAAAGAGGATCTCTTTTGCATTGTTGGTGGCAATGCAAGCTGGTGCAGCCACTCTGGAAAACAGTATGGAGGTTCCTCAAAAAAACTAAAAATAGAACTACCCTACAACCCAGCAATTGCACTACTAGGCATTTATCCACGGGATACAGGTGTGTTGTTTTGAAGGGACACATGCACCCCCATATTTATAGCAGCACTATCAACAATAGCCAAAGTATGGAAAGAGCCCAAATGTCCATCGATGGATGAATGGATAAAGAAGATGTGGTATATATATACAATGGAGTATTACTCGGCCATCAAAAAGAATGAAATCTTGCCATTGGCAGCTACATGGATGGAACTGGAGGGTATTATGCTAAGCAAAATAAGTCAGTCAGAGAAAGACATATATCATATGATTTCACTCATATGAGGACTTTAAGAGACAAAACAGATGAATATAAGGAAAGGGAAACAAAAATAATATAAAAACAGGGTGCGGGACAAAACAGAAAAGACTCATAAATATGGAAAAGAAACTGAGGGTTACTGGAGGGGTTGTGGAGGGGGGATGGGCTAAATGGGTAAGGGGCATTAAGGAATCTACTCCTGAGATCATTGTTGCACTATATGATAACTAACTTGGATGTAAATTTTAAAAAAATAAAACATTAAATTAAAAAAATAAAATAGAACAAAAATAAACATTACAAAATTTAAAAAAATTAAAAAAAAATTAAAAGACTATCTCCTCCTTTACTTTTTTTTTAACTTTGACTCATGGAGATGAGTAAAAACCACCATGAATTTTAAAAATACTTTTCACAATGTTTAAGGTAATAAGTGGCTGTAAGAGTCACCTTCCTAGCCTTATATTCATAAGACAGTTACAAATCTTCCAACATTGCCAGGCCTCTAAGATGTTGTTTAAATCACAGGAGAATACAGATTAATAATGTATTACCCATTTCTATCCTGGATTTTAAATGGTTAAAAGTCATTGGTGTTGCATAATTCAGAGCTGAAATGTTTTAAAATTGGATATTTGATATAACTGCAAATAGATAAAGTCAAGCAAGTCAGGAACTGGTTATGCTAATTTGCCAATGGGTTGGTAAGAAATAGCCAAATGAGACAAGAAATGATCCTCGGGTAAAGAAAAAAAAAATCTGAAGAAAAGGACACTCGTGTTGCACAACAAAAGAAAAAAAAAGTGATTAAGAAAAATGATTGTTTTACAGAGAGAAAAGGTGACTGAAAAGAAAAGGGCAGGATATTTCTCGTTCTTTTTCTCACAGATGAGTATTTGGCAAGCACCATACAGATTTCAGAACTGTCAAGATAATGAGAACAAAGTAGATGATTGAACTTGGCTTCCATCCGTAGGACTGGGGCAAGCATGCCTGGAATTGATACAGAAACATTATGGATGACATACACATCATTAGCCAGCCACCATGGGCTGTGGTTTGGCCACTTTCAAAATCCGGAGTTTGCTGTCTTTGGGGAAGGAGTGGTTCTTTCCCAACTACTGAATTACTGTTACCAGTTGTTTCACAGTAATAAGCATTATTGTTATTTTCTCAAGAAAGTGTTCCTATATCTGCCTTGTATTAAAGAAATTATCGGGAATTCTAGAAAAAGGGCATGTGCCAGGACTGACAGTCCATGAAACTAATCCGGGAAAATCACAGAAGGGAGGAAACTAATGCAAACGATACTCCTGTAATAACTGTAAGGAAATTTTTTCCTCTTCCCTACTCCAAAAGCACTCCCCAGTTTAAGGGCATACAATAACTTAGTATTTTTTTAAAAATCTTGGGGAATTCGTTCACTGGAAAACTTTCTGAAATTTTCTGTCACATACAGAACTTCTTATCAAAAACAACTAAACGAAAGCTGGCTTTCCACAGTCAACCAGAAGCTACAGTGAGACGAGAAAGGACTTCTAGATCTATTTTATTATTAGATGGAAACCACCAGATGGCACTATGTTAGGTTTCATCCCGGTAATAATGTGCTTGTGGTCGGACCTTGGGGAAATGCAAGATAGCACGTCGGTGTAGTATCTTATAGGAAATAATTAAACATGCCAGTAAAGCTTGTTCTATTGCTGAATTTGTGACTATGATCATTTCTTTGCTCTCTACCACCTGCAGTGTAGAAATCCAACAACCACAACACTCTGTGCTACTAACTGCCTAACCAGAAAAGGAAAGAACCACTTTGGGTAGGTGGGAGGGGAGCATCTTGTGGTTGTTGGATCTCTGCACTGTGGTCGGCTGATGGCGAGAAATGATCTCAGTCACAAACACAACAGTGATATGGGCATCTCATTGTTTATCTAAATAATGTTTAGTGTTTCACATTGTGTACTTTACAGACATTATTTCATTGATCCTGAAAATATCCCTGTGAAATAAGCAAGTAGAGATGTTGTCACTATCTGTTAAAGAGAACTTTTCACCAAGCAACGATTATAAGAACTCATGTATCGACAAAACATACATTCAGAACTGTAATTCTGATATTTAATTATTTAATTATGACTTGATAGTGGGGGCTGGGGAATGTAGCACCTGTAAGTGGAATTAAACTCTACACAGTGCCGTGATGTGTAGAGCATCACAAAGTAGTTCAACACAGTACCTAAAGCCCTGACAAAATAACTAAGTAGTTTTGTGATTTTCAGAAGTTCATTATAATCTCTGGTCCTAAACAACTATATTGTGAAATTAGTGCGGTTGAATTAGATCTACATCGTATCTGCAGTACAGTGAAGTGTTTACAAGTATAGACTTTGGAGTCAGAAAGACTCCAGTTTGAATTCCTGCACTGTCACTCAGCTGTGTGAACCTGAATATGTATTTAACTTTTTGAACCTGTTTCCGTACCTTTAAAATGAGGGTAATAATAAAACCTATCTCAATTTTCTTGTTTGGAGAAATTAAGTGCGCTAAATAAAATGTTTATCATAGTGCCTAGCCTATACGAAGCAGTCAATAAATATGAACTATTATTATTAGCAAATAAGGTTTTACCTTAAGCTATTAAGGGGATTCTTTTCTTGGATTTCACTTATTGGGCTAAACATGCTCTAGATTCTATAGCTGATCTAGGCTCTGCCGACTCATCACCTAGTGCTACTTAGTTTTTAATAAATTTAATAAGTAATAGCTTACTTTGTCAGCTCTCTCTATACCTCCTGTTTTGAAAGGGGAGTGATCAGGTCTGGCCAAAAAGGTAAGGCAGATATCCAGAAATGCAAAACAAGTGACTTAATCAAAGTCACAGCTGGTATGAATGTCAGAGCTTTCTCTACAGTTTGAAAAGTTTTTGACTTGCAGTCATGTCCTTGGTCCAGGCTGCATCTTGCCAACCCAAGTAATATTTCAAAGGTTGATTTAGATTTGGCTGCTCAAAACATAGATCACTAGTCCAATCTTCATGACATTACCAGCCCAGGGCCAAGATTCTACCATTCTTAAAAGTTATAGCCATAAGCAAAGCAGTGGTACATTGCTAAATTAAAATGGAGAAGGAATTATTATCCACATGGAAGTATATTTTAGTTACTGCACCAAATTTAGATCAACTCAGTTTATTTGGTGGTATTTCTCCATAGCTCTGTGTTTTGGAATTGGGAGAAAAGTTCAAAAGTGGCCCATTAGGGTCTAAATCATCTCTGACAAGAATGTAATATCCAGCTTCTCTAATGTGCCCACTAAAGTACCTATGAAGATTCAGAAGAAAACATGTAACAAACATAAAAACTTAAAACCACTATTTAAATCAGAGGCTGACTAGAATTTTTGCTCTGTGTCAGAGTAGGGGATAGAAATGAAAATCACAATTAGTACAAATCCCAATGTGGTAGATATGTGTTTCAAAGATGATCAAACCAATTTAATCCATCCCAGGCATTTCTACAATGTTACATTGATGCTCCTTCTTCAAGAGGTGGGGTTTATTTCTCCTTTCCTTGAATATAGACCTCCCTAGTATTTGCTTTTAACAAATAAAATATAGAAGAAGAGACACTGTGTGGCTTCTGTGGGTAAGTCAGAAAAGTCAAAACTGATTCCACCTGGCCGTTTGTCTCTCTCTTTCTATACTTGTTCTTTGTAATTCAGCCACCATGTTGTGAGGAAACCCAGGCCACTACTAGTTTGTGTTCTGGCCAAAGCACCAGATAAGGTCTATACCAGCAGCCAGTGAGGTCAACCACTAGATACATAAATGAGTGAATCTTCTGATGATTTCAGTCTCCCCACCCCGTGACCAGACTCTGAGATATCTCAGCTGAGGCTGAGTGGATCAGGGATGATCTACCCTAATGAGCTTGGCCCAAAGTTCAGATTTATAAACACAATAAATGTCGTTTTATGCCACTAAATTTGGCAGTAGTTTGTTACACACCAATGGATAACTAGAAGATGCGGACACACATTTTGTCACATAAAAGAGAGGGATCCCACTGTTCTTATGTTGGAATCTGAGATTCTGTGTTCTCTCACCATTGGTCCCATTGTTCAGACAACCAGCTTCAACTGGACAATTGGCCTGCTCTCCCTCCATTGGCACAATTATCATTTTTAGAGTTTAGCAGAATATTACAACAAAATCAATTAAGTAGCATTCACTAACATTTATTGAGTGATTACGATTAAGTAGGCAGAGTGCTAATTGTGTGACTGAGTGATTTTGCCTGTAATTTCTCATTTAATATCCTCAGCAATCCTGTGATGTATTTAAAACCAGTACGCTTAACCACATGCAAATTTAAAACTATTCTCGGGGCGCCTGGGTGGCGCAGTCGGTTAAGCGTCCGACTTCAGCCAGGTCACGATCTCGCGGTCCGTGAGTTCGAGCCCCGCGTCAGGCTCTGGGGCTGATGGCTCGGAGCCTGGAGCCTGTTTCCGATTCTGTGTCTCCCTCTCTCTCTGCCCCTCCCCCGTTCATGCTCTGTCTCTCTCTGTCCCAAAAATAAATAAAAAACGTTGAAAAAAAAAAAAAAAACACAAAAGTTTTGAAAAAAAAAAAAAACAAAAAAAACAAAAAAACTATTCTCTTCAAGTCTGGTATGTATGAGGAGATAAAGACTTCATTGGGAGCCCCTTGGGAAGTAATGACAAAGAGAACATGTTAAAATGAAACCATATGTCAAAAGTTATGCGATGTCGTCAAAGTTTTACTCAGAGAACCAGAGTAAAATATTCTCAGAGTAAAAATAATAGATTTAAATGCTTTCACTTTAAACAAACAAGGTATAAAAATAAGTGAACCAAGTATTCAATTCAGTTTATGAAATCAACTTAAGGAAACTGGAATGGATTATCATACTGGTTAAAGCATAGATTAAACAAAATACAAATGCTTGAGACATAAAAAAAATACAAAATAAACCTATGAGCAGTGTATCATGAAAGAAACAAAAGTTGCAAATATTGGGGTAGGCTAATTGGTAGGAAAAAAAACCCTTAAAGTTTCAGTCATTTAATAAAACCTTATCGATTGCTTACACCATAATCTGATGAAATGATGATGGGAGTCAACAGGGCATTTGCTTCACAAACTTAGCTCCTTCCACTTTATGATGCCACCATCTTGAGCGTATAAACTTTTCCAAGGATTCCCTCAAATAGGAAGAGTGACCAATCGTTCTTGGGCGACTTTTATGGTCTATACCTAAAAGATGCTTTAACACTTCTGCCCACATTGCTATCACCAGAATCCAGTCATATAGCTTTCTCTATCACAAGTCAGCTAGGAAACTTAGTACATCAACATGCCTAAAAAGAAAAAGAAATGGGTTTGGTGAACATATAATATTTTCCCTGCCACAATCCTTTGTGGGTCAAGAAATATCCACTTTGTTTTTTCATCCCACAATGTAAAACAAACTCATTTGCTCCCAAGGAACACTGAAAATCCTAAGCATTTATCGTAATCATTCAAAGTTCAAGAACTTCCGATGATGTAAAGTCCCTTTTAACTTGCCTCATATTTCTTCTCATGGTCTGGCAAACCAAAAAGAGAAATTATTGGCTTCCTTCTGACGCTGACTGCACAATGGTGGAACAAGGACAATGTTACTACAATAAACATTCCCATTCAGAAAGGAGAAGAACGGAAATCACAAAACACTGTTGATACATAGCAATTCTGAAATCCTATGGGACAGATATTACAAATCTGATTATGTTCTTTGGAAAGAACATCTCCATCCATTGTTCTTTTGATTCCTGGCCTTCTGATTTGGGAGAGATGATTCATCCATGTCAAAATCCTCTGCAGCTGTGTTTAAAATAAATTTTGGATATTCTGCTCACTCTGGAGGCAGAAAAACTTTGGACACCCACTTTATGCTCATTGAAGGCTGAGGTTCCAATAGTCAAAGTTTAGAGAGGTATAGTCCTAGCCTATTGCTTTTTCAGGCTTCTAAACTATTTGTTACCAACTGATATGTTATCATCAGGTCGACTAGTATGATGTACAGCAGACATCCATTCATGGACAAAGTCCTTTCATGGACACACTTCACAAATCTGATGTATTTATTTGCTTGCTTTTTTTTTTTTTTTTTTTCCCAACAGGCCACTACAACCTTAACGGCTGCTTTCTTGAGTCTATAAAGCTTGACTGGGAAGACTGTTTTCAATTGGCTTCTTTTGCCCACAAGCTTTCTCAGTCACATATGGCATCAAATCTTATATCCAGTTGTTTCAGAGCTAGAAACAGGGAGCTTTTCCAACTCCTCAAGGATCTCTTTTCTAGACTTTCTCTATTTCCATTACTTATGCTTATAAGTTGGCCAATTCTTTCCTGAAGTCACTTTATCTTTGTCAACCTTAATTAATACGAGCCAAACACTAACAATTTTATTCTTTTAGTTCACTTTCCCTATGCCTGTCAGCTGAGCAGGCATATGGTCTGCCTCCCAATATGGCAGGTTATAGTCTTACCACATGTTCTGTCACTACTTTATACGCATTGCCATATTTCTAGCCTTCAGTGTCTGTTTCTTTGAATTCCGTCATCCAAATGCAGAACAACTGCCATGTATTTTAGATGTTCATAATAGCCACAGCCGACTTATGACTAAATTAAAGTAGGCTGTTGCTTGGTAAAAAATAAATAAATAAATAAGCCTGCAAATCTCAGTGTTTAACATATCATGCTCCAAAGCAGACTGACAACACTGTTTCTGCTGCATGCAGTCACTCAGCAAATGGACCTTGTTTGAGCGCCACTCTCTTCAACACACATTTTCACAATCAGTCTAGCATAATCAGCCAGCTGAGAGAGAGGGACAGCGAGAATGACTGAGCATGAACTTAGAGAATACACGTCTGCTGTTAATTGGCTTAAACTGAAATGGGCCCATCCCTTTTGCTCAAATTCTATCAGCTGGGACTAGTCTTACTGTCTCACCTAAATGTGAAGATCTGTGAAGTATATAGTTGAGTTGTGGACAAAGGCAGAGGAAGTAGATTTGGTAAACTTCTGACCAATATTTCCAACTAAAGAAAGCACATACATCTGTTGCTGTTACACAGCTTACAGTCTAGACAGCAGAGAAAAGGCAGGGAAACTGAGCTGCTCAAAAAAAAGGGTGGGAATTCTTACCAACAACAAATATTTGTGGAACAGATATTTAAGAGTGTGATCTGGACAACTAGAATGACTGTACACAAGGCCTTGATACCTAGTGTGAGAAACAGAAGATAAAACTGTTCCCTCTGGAAGAACAGAAACTAGAAAGAGACACTCAAGTTCCAGCAGACTGGATCACCAAAGACAGAGTAGAACCAAAATATTTTTGTTTCAATTTAAGGCATGTGAGTTTTTAAGCAGGCTTATTTATTACCACGTTTTATCACATTCTTGTAACACTCCCAAGACCAGGATTGGTTCTGAACTAGAAAGAACAGCTGAGTCTATACATGGGGGGTAACCGGCCAAGTGTGTATATATGTAGAGATAGAAACCAAACACTATGCTAATGAGCCTGGAAAAAAAAAATCAGAGACAATGTTAGAGGGAAGAGAAGATCTATGGAAGATGGAACAGGTACTCAAATCTCTCTAGTCCTTATTTTTTTGGAAATGTTACCAATGCTGAAGAATCAAAGGAGACTAAAAAAACATAATGCTATCCTCAAGGGACAGCTTACATTCAACTGTAAGGCAAAGACTAATTGAGGAAACAGTACTCAACAGCACTCAATGGAATCAGCCCGTTTCTTCATGTCCCCATTGGTTTCCTTCTATAATCATTCAAATCAGTCTCTAAAGTTTTGACAAGAACATCAAAGAGCATTAGACATTTTAAAGGGCACCAACTTTTATTTGGGGAGAGGCTGTACTAAATATAAAATAATTTTTCATGCTTCGAATCCCCAGTTCAGCTCCCTGTAGAATGGATACTCTTCTCTACTTGGGCATCCAGGCATTTTGCTATTAACATTTGTTCTACTAATTAGAAAAAAGAATGTGCATCAAAAATAATAACTTGAAGTAAACAGGTCTATTTTATTCTGTATTTTATGAATGATATTACATTCTCATATGTTGTGGCTTGCAATAATTATGTAATCTATTCTGCATCAGTAAATGGTGATTTATTTTTCTGAAGCTTTAATATGATTCATTTTGGTAGTAGTTTAAGTAACCATTAGTTAACGCTTTGCTGCCGCTGACCTCAGTAGATTTTTTGGTAAAGCTTTATATAGCATTTATAGGTCACAAAAATGCCAACAGTGTTCATTATGGTCATTTTCCAAACTACCTGACAGCAAAATGTTTTCCCTCAACTCATTTGTATGTATATCCCTTAATTAATGCTTCACCTCATGCCAAATTATAGTGAAATTCTTGTCACTTTACATGCAGCATGACATTTACACAAATATCCACTGAATTTATCATGAGCAATGCACATAGAATTTGTATCCTGTGGCTTGAAGGCAGACAAACCATAAACCTGGATCCAAATACCTGCAGACTGAAAAGCATTAGGGAAATCAGAAACCAGAGAATCTTTGCAAAAGTGGAAAGTGCCTTCTTTGTCATTCTCAAAGGCATCATGACTACTAACGGATGTCAACAAACATGCCTTCTAAAACCAATGTAAAAACTCTTGTATGGGGCATTTTTAGAAGTTAGTTTTTTTGTATGGGAAATATTCCTCATCTGAAAAACATGTGGGAATTTTTTTTTTTAATCAGAAAAGGTGTTTGAAAGACTCTTAAAGGCTCAAAAATGGAGAGGTGCATCAATCCATTATGAAAGATGTCCTGTCTGGAGATGAAGGCTATTTAAATGATGCCTTTTGACTGTTAGGGGAATAAATATGCATTGGGACCATAAAAGAGTTCAATGAACAGAATTCAAAAATTTTAGATCCAAACTAACTTGTGAGTTAGGAACAATAAAGTGCTTTCTGTCATCAATTTGTTACGTGAGATGCACCTAATATAAGAATGTTCCGATAGCCTTACTTTATTAATGTCTTAAGCACAACAAAGGCTTAGGGTATAGAGCTTAAGAGCATAGGCTCTGGAACTAAGTCATTTGTATCTTGGTTCTTCCCCAACTCACTGTGACACTTTGGGCAAATGACCTAATTTCTTTGTTGCTTCAATTTCTTCATTTAAGAAGCAGAGGGGGGCTTATAACAACAATGACCTCATGAGTTTTATGAAGATTAAATAAGTCAAAACATGTAAATAAGTTTAGAATGATGCCTGGAACATAGTAAACATGCAAGTTAGCTATTACTCGTATTCCTAATTTACAGTGAGGTGACATCAGAGATGAAGTGACTTCCAAAGTGCAAACCTGCCTACTGGCCATCATGGCCCCCTGAATTCTAGATCCTCTTTCCTTGGTGGCTTTCCCCTGAATCTTCTTATACAAATTGAAATAAAAACAATCTGGGTTTCAGCAATATTTTGAGTTTTCAATTCCATTCATATTCAAACCATTATTGGCTAGTCCTACTCTGTAAGTAAATTGCAATAATTTCCCAAATCACAGAATTTTTTCCCCAGCCTTCTTTTCCTTTACCCCAAAGTGTCTGAAAGCCTTTTTTAATTGAAATACAAACAATTACAACTTAGACAAGGATCCAGATCACATTTTCCCTAGATACCCCGCCAAGGATCAGCACTTACTCCAAGAAGGACTAAACCTCAGAGACCAAGCTAAATGAATCCCCTTTTGTGGCCCAATCTTAAATCACTGGATGACATGTTACAGATTAAAACTCTAAGCCCTACAACTTGGCATCACATGCAAACAAAACCAGGACAATATGTTAATAGACCATTCACCCTGAAAATATCGGACCCCAAAATGTCGGACCATAAAGATGCTATACAGTTAAAGAAGCACAGTATAAAATCATACAAAAATGGCAGATCTGGCTTCGAGCTTTGGCTTTACCTCAACCTACCTTTCTGTTAAATAAAAAAGTTTGAATAAGTGATATTTAGGTCTTTAAAGATTTAAGTTTCTAGTACTATTGTGGTTTATTTTTGTTTGGGGGGTATATGTCTAAAGACCCTATGTCACTACGTGGTGATCTCACATATATTTCTCAAATACTTTAAACAAAATGGTTTTCTCTATGAAAGAAAAAAAATATGGCTCTCTAAGCAGAGATTAGTTTAAAAATAATTGTTTAATAAAACAAACTATTATGCAGAATACTCATTAGCTGAGGTTTTCACATAGGAATCTTTAAAACACCTACTTAAAGAGAAAATTTAATTTTGCTGATAAGATTAGATCAATTCATCAGTTAGCTATGCAATGGATATGTTTCATACACGAGGGAATATCGCTAAATGATCTTAAAGAATTTT
Source organism: Neofelis nebulosa (assembly GCF_028018385.1). Classification (NCBI taxonomy): domain Eukaryota; kingdom Metazoa; phylum Chordata; class Mammalia; order Carnivora; family Felidae; genus Neofelis; species Neofelis nebulosa. The sequence continues at coordinate 116,686,239 of NC_080786.1, forward strand.
TTTTTAAACAAGAGGTCCTGCTACATTTCCTTAGGGGAAAAAAAAAAAGGCAAGGCCATTGTTAAATGTTCTAAAATTTATTGCATGTCTTTATAACATCAGTGAAATATTTGCCATTTATCAAAATTATTAAGATGAAGCCATTAGCCTTATGACAGTTTAACAATTATTCTTTTTTATATTTTCAAAAATGACAGACTCTCTTTACAAACTGACTTTCCCTTTTGTAGGCTGTGCTCATCATATGTTATGACAATTAATTGCATTTAAAACATATTCAGATGGTCCTAAAATGGTCAATGTTGCTAACTCTGGGAATATTCTTTTCTGCGATGGTGCAATATTCCAGGGGAAGTCCATTGAAATCATACTCAGAAGAATTTATACAACATATACAGACATGTCCTGCTAGAATTCAGGCACTGATGGCAAAAATGAGCAAATATACAGTGACATATGCCTTCTGACTCACTCCAGGTAAGGGAGAAAATAGAGATTATGGAGAACAAAGCATGAGAAAAAACAGCTAAGTTCTCCATAAATATATGTTATTATAGATTAAAAGAAAGACGTTTAAGCCTGGAAGAACTTAAGAAGTAGACAAGATTAAAATGTTCCAATCAAGTAGTATGGAAATCCCTCTAAATATTTATAACCTGTATGCTAACAAAAATTAAAGATTTTTATTATTAAGTCCTAAAATCTATTTGAGTGCTAATATTTTATAAACCTGCAGTAGACTCAGGAGTTAAGCATCCTTTTGAGGAATATTCTGATAGCTTAACCTGAGATACCTTCTTGCCATATCTTTACAAGTCCTTTTCTCTGTGCACACATGGTGTCTTTCCCTCTTCTTATAAGGACACTTGTCATATTGGATGGGAGCTCGCCCGTATGACCCCGTTTAACCTTAATGACCTCCTTTTAAAGGCTCTGTCTCCAAAGACAATCACAATCTGTGGTATACTGGGGGGTCAGGACTCCAATATATGAATTTTGCGGGGACAGATTCTGTCCATAACTGAATCTATGCCTCAACAATCACTGTTTTCCTCGGTTTTTCTCAAAGATGTTTAGAACTAAGCAGCCCTTTGTGATGACATTTGCTGGAGGGTGGACCAATGTCTCACCTACAATGTTTACCGACAGTATGAAGGCTCACCCACTCAACGCTCCCTTGTCTTTTGGCTGATGTAAGACAGCTTTAATTGCTGTTAAGGAAACTGGGGACTTTAAATTTACCATTGGCTTAAAATAAATTTACTACTAGCTTGATAAATTTAATCTGTCCCTCAGACTGAAGTGTTTCAACTGGGGAGGCCAGAAACAGGAAAACAGGTTAGAATGAGGACAGGAGGTAAAGAACTGGAAAAGAAAGGATACATTCAGAAGCTATTAGTGGATATCTTAGTTGGACATGCTGAGCTTTCAGATGCAGGAAAAGAAGATGGAATGAAAAGTGGCCTTGGTAGGAGTATAGAAAAACTGGTCCAGCTACCCAGGGAAGACCAGATCACAGTTCCTTTGCAGGGAACTCAACAATGTGGCAGTGGAATTTTGACAAAAGAAAATATTTAAAAGTCAAAATAGAACTGAATCTGGACATACTCACTGGCTTTAGAATGGTGTTTCATGAAGCTCTGGGGTCCCGCAGAGAACAAAGGCAGAGGGACGTGGGCACCATCCATTGCCAAGGCTCCACTTTCACTCTCAGTAGAAATTTATTTAAAAATAGGATTTGTTCTGACTTTACTCTCCAAAATTTGAAAACCACTAGACTACACAATATTTAAATTCTCTTCCCCTTAAAAATTTCTGAAATTCCAAGTCTCAAAATGTATTTTAAGACCCAAATCAGAATTTTCAATGAGTAGCATCACAGCCCTTTTCAACAAAGGATTCTTAAAGTCCCTGTTAGTTGAATATCTGGTCTGAACTTGGTCTTAAATATGAAACTATCATATCCATATTTGTGATGGAAAATGGAAGTTTAGGAAATAAATTTATTTCCCTAAGTAGCATCACTCATAAATAATAAATTTTCTCTTAATTATCAGATTAAGGAAAAAGATCTACTATTTTATACTTTATACAGGTAAAATCGCATTTAAAAGAAATTCAAGTGCAGCAGGAGGAGTAGGTGCTATAAATGTAAGGGACAGTCTAACCTTTATGATACTCATGGAGGTGAAAGGGGTGCCTGGGTGGCTCAGTTGGTTAAGCATCCGACTTTGGCTCAGGTCATGATCTCGTCGTTTATGGGTTCGAACCCTGCTTCATACTCTGTGCTGACAGCTCAGAGCCTGGAGCCTGCTTCGGATTCTGTGTCTCCCTCTCTTTCTGCCTGTCTCTCTTTCTCTCTCTCTCTCTCTCTCTCTCTCTCTCTCTCTCAAAAATAAACTGGAAAAAAATAAAATGAATAAAAAACAAATGATGTGGGGGTGAATGTGACAAGATGGACTGTGAGTTGGGAGATGTGTGTGGCTGAGGAGGGATGGCAAGCAGGAGAAGGTCTGCGGGGATCCTCTGGCATAGGGAAGGACAAGGGCTATGAGGCTCAAAGTCCCAAAGCTCCCACCCAGCAGGTTACACTTCCCATAGTAACTCTGGGCTCAAAACAATCCTGATTTGCCATACCCTAAGAACTTGGTACCATTTACCAGATCACACAGAGACAACTTTTTGCTCCTTTAACTTTCATAAGGAATATAAAATGCAATTTTAAAAAAGAAGAAAAAAAGATAAAAGAAATAAAGAAATAAGGAAGTACCATTAAATAAGACGTATCTAAATAGTCACATGCACATGCGCTTCCTGAGCACTTGCAATCTAAAGCACATTTCTATCTGGTCCCTCAAGTCTAGCAAAAAAAAAAAAAAAAAAAAAAAGGAAAGAAAAAAGAGAACAGATCTAATAGCATTTAAAAGAGAACCAAGTGAAAAACTACTGTCAGATACTACATGATTTCTACTTGAAAATGAATGTCAGATTGCTGCAAACTAGCTCCGAAAAAGCTCACACTACAAAATTGACATTTCATTCCTAATTGAGCTTTCAAGACAACAGAATATTTTCAAAGTCTGATTCCTATTTTAGGCACTTATTTTTCCTCTGCATTTTTAACATATCGAGATACAGTAAAGTTAATGAGGTCAACAGTATCAATGTCTGTGATCAAACTACTAACCAATTAGTGTTTAAACTAGAGAATGAATGTTTAAACTACATTTTCCATGTACTTCTGACTATCAGAAATTGTCAGCCTGTGAGTATATTCCTTCTACCATCAGATTTTATGCCAGCTACTAATTTATCTATGATGACTGCTAGCATGTTTTGAAGCTTATATAATTAACCCTGCACTAGTGGGTGATACTTAGCAATACGGATCTTGAATTCATTTTTAATAAATTACAGTTTAGTGAGAGAAGCAAAGATTACATTCAGCCTTGTTGAGTACTTTACTGCATTGATTAGGTTCTAGCCACAAATTGAGCCAGGTTCTCTCACTGAATAAATCCATAAATTTTTCTACAGCAAGCAAGGACTCTGAGAATAATTCAATTGATAATTCTTTTCAAATACTTCTTAGTATTTTAATAATTTTAATATTTGCAAGCATCACTAAAATCTTTCCTGTGAACACTGTGTTGACTTTTTTCCTGATCTCTCCCCTTTTTCTCTCACCCACATTCCTTCTATCCAAACAGCCTTCGTGGAATAAAGAAGACTCAAAATTGTAGAAGAAAAGCATGATACTACGCCTCGTTGATGACATTTGGGAACTCTAGGGTCGGTCCATGTTTATCAGCCTCAGTCAGAAGCTGTTCTAGAATTTCTAGAGTGGGCTTGAGCAAAAAGTAATGGAAAAGACCTCTAGAACTTACACTTAGGCTATATTTCGTAGTGATTAATTTTTTTATTTGCCCAGGCTCAGGGCTAATGCTGATGAAGACAGATTTTACAATTCTCTTACCCCTAAAACCACGGCGATTGCCATCACTACCTCCCGCCGCCAAGAATCACGTGCCAATGAGAACCTTTGGCAGAGATTGCCAAAGGACAGTAAAAGCATAGCGAAGTTAAGTGTCTGTGTTTGATAGCAACAAATGAGCAAAGCAGGAAAGTGAATCAAGACAGTGGGGTAATTACAATCACAACTGTGATTGGTGCTTCCATAGAAAAGTCCAGGATATAGTGAGTAGATATGAAAACCTAACCCAGGCTACAAAGTCAGAATGGAATTTTTCTAAGGAAGCAGTTTAAATTCACCTATGTGTTCCACACGTTAACCAAATGCAAATGAGTTAATTCAACAAAATTTCTTGAACTTCTATGTGCCAGGCACCCTTCTGAGTGCTATAGATAAAGCGGTAAATAAAATAGATAGAAATCCCTTCCTCTATGTAATTTACATTCAGAACTAAAGGACAAAAGATTAATCAGCAGGGTATGGGTTTTATCATTCATCATTAAGGAAACAAATCACTAGGGTGACGCAAATGCATTTCTATGGAATATTCTGCAGCAGTTAGAAATAATAAGCATGCTTTACTGAAACATGGATAGATTTATTAAAAATCAGTATTAAGTTAAAAAAAAAAAAACTGAGATGTGGCACCTGGGTGGTTCGGTCAGTTAAGCGTCTGACTCTTGATTTTGGCTGAGGTCATGGTCTCAATGGTTCGTGAGATCGAACTACGTGTTGGGCTCTGCGCTGAAAGTGCGAAGCCTGCTTGGGATTCTCTCTCTCCCTCTCCCTCTGGCCCTGCCCCCTACTCGCTCTATCTCTATCAAAATAAATAAATAAACATTTAAAAAGTAAGATATAAAATGAGCTCTAAAACATAATACCATCAAAGTAAATTAAAAACACCTCCCACATAAAACAACACTATCCATGTTACAGGGATTTGTACATATCTGTTTCAAAACATTTAGCACAGGTGACTGAGAGAACAGGGGAATGGGAAAGAATCTAGAACAATGAGGGAAGTAACAGTGAAACCGAACAATAGGTGGTAATAGTGTGCCAAGACCTTTGAGATATGATTACATTAGTTCTTTGAAATCAATATTCCAAAAACAAAAGGAAAAGAAAGACAGGAAATAGGCATTGTTTTCTATTCATTATCACATCTCTACTTTAGTTACTTTGTAACAGATCCAGTATTAAAAAAATAGTGTGACCATACATTTTTAGTTTTCCCTGAAGATGAGTAATAAACTGGCCAAAAATTAAATTCAAAACTGCAATTGCAAAGAGCAGGCCTTCCACATTTTGTGAAGACAAAATACAGGGATGCAAAAATAGTTCACTTCTTGGAAGTGGGCATTAACTACTTCCACATTTATGGTGTGTTTATTGTGCAGAAATCACTTTCCAAAGTGATGAATTATTGACCCTTCATCTACAAAGTGTCCCAGTTATCCTCAAGGAGAATACAGACCTATTATCTAAATTATTCAAAAAATGTAAGTTGATTGTCTTAATTACCTCTATAATTCATGAAAATGCAATTTTGTGGGTCTCTCTAAATAAAGTTGTGCATGCATTTTTAGGTAATTGCTCGGTATCTATTTTTTTTTTTTTTTATTATTGCGAACAGGAGTACAATTCAGGATACAGTTTTCTGGACCGCTAAGGGAAAGTCAGTTATAACACAAACATCGATGCAGTGGCATCGAACAACTGGGTCATTCTGAGTCATATTTCCTGACCACCACTGTTTTTCCTGGGGTTCACAGACCCAACTAGTGGGACACTCTTAATTAAAGGTGGAAGAATTATTCTTCCCCTGAGCAGCTGGAGGATTGGAGTTCCTATTGCCTTCCTGTAAGATAAGTGTATATATCCATTGCCTACTTAGCTAGTTCCTCATTCTATTTTAAAGCTGATTAAAGATGCAAAAGATTAATGTTGAAAAAGGCTGATTCTGCCACCATACAAAAAAATCCATTTCCTTTCATTTGGTTTTAGATCTAAAAGTATTTGAATGGTATAAAATACTCTAACAAGATTTTCCTGTCCTTTTCCTGTGAGATCTAAGCCTATAAGTTCTGAAATAAGGGAAGGGAAACTAGCAGAAATAAAAACAAAAAGTCCTGAGCAACCTCATCTTGTGAGATATTCTGACCAGTTTTAGAAGCTGTCCCAAGTTAACAGCTCTCAAATTTTTTGGTTCCAGATTCACTTCATATTCTTAAAATAACTATTGGATACTCCGACTAGCTTTTATTTATATGGGTTATATCTATCAGTAATTAAAGCTGAGCACTTTTTGTTTTTATTTTAAAGCTGTGAAGTTTTTTAAAATGCAAGAATGGGGGCACCTGGGTGGCTTAATTGGTTAAGCGTTCAACTCTTGATTTTGGCTCAGGTCATGATCTCGTGGTTTGTGAGTTCAAGCCCCGCATTGGGCTCCAAAATGACAGCATGGAGCCTGCTTGGGATTCTCACTCTCCCTCCCTCTCTCTCTGTCTCTCTCTGACCCTCCCCTGCCAATGCTGTCTCTCTCAAAATAAATAAATAAGCACTAGAAAAAATAAACTATTTTTAAAAATGCAAGAATGTACAGGCACACATTGTATTAGCTGTCAGATGATGATGTCATCACACATCATGTACCTCTGGAAACTGCCACTGAACGCTGATGTGAGGATGAGTGTGAGAAAGGCAAGTAATGCCAGAGTATTGTTAGGGAGATAGTTTTGACCTTGAAAATCTCCAAAGTGTTTTAGGAACCTGTAGGAGTCACAGACCACATTTTAAGATCCACACTTAATGAATTAATGCTGAGATAGATTACTAAGAGAATTACATAGCTTTGCATACAGAAATGTGCTGAATGTCTTTTTCCCCCCCCAAAGTAATTAGGGTAGGACCAGATAGAAGCCAAATAAGAAATGTGTTTGAGGAAGGCAAGGGAATTAAAAGCAAAAGTGAATTACTGGGACCTTATGAAGATAAAAAGCTTCTGCACAGCAAAGGAAACAACCAACAAAACTAAAAGGCAACCAATGGAATGGGAAAAGATATTTGCAAATGACATATCAGACAAAGGGCTAGTATCCAAAATCTATAAAGAGCTCACTAAACTCCACACCCGAAAAACAAATAACCCAGTGAAGAAATGGGCAGAAAACATGAATAGACACTTCTCTAAAGAAGACATCCGGATGGCCAACAGGCACATGAAAAGATGTTCAACGTCGATCCTTATCAGGGAAATACAAATCAAAACCACACTCAGATATCACCTCACGCCAGTCAGAGTGGCCAAAATGAACAAATCAGGAGACTATAGATGCTGGAGAGGATGTGGAGAAACGGGAACCCTCTTGCACTGTTGGTGGGAATGCAAATTGGTGCAGCCACTCTGGAAAGCAGTGTGGAGGTTCCTCAGAAAATGAAAAATAGACCTACCCTATGACCCAGCAGTAGCACTGCTAGGAATTTACCCAAGGGATACAGGAGTACTGATGCACAGGGGCACTTGTACCCCAATGTTTATAGCAGCACTCTCAACAATAGCCAAATTATGGAAAGAGCCTAAATGTCCATCAACTGATGAATGGATAAAGAAATTGTGGTTTATATACACAATGGAATACTACGTGGCAATGAGAAAGAATGAAATATGGCCTTTTGTAGCAACGTGGATGGAACTGGAGAGTGTGATGCTAAGTGAAATAAGCCATACAGAGAAAGACAGATACCATATGGTTTCACTCTTATGTGGATCCTGAGAAACTTAACAGAAACCCATGGGGGAGGGGAAGGAAAAAAAAAAAAAAAAAGAGGTTAGAGTGGGAGAGAGCCAAAGCATAAGAGACTGTTAAAAACTGAGAACAAACTGAGGGTTGATGGGGGGTGGGAGGGAGGGGAGGGTGGGTGATGGGTATTGAGGAGGGCACCTTTTGGGATGAGCACTGGGTGTTGTATGGAAACCAATTTGACAGTAAATTTCATATATTAAAAAATAAATAAAAATAAATAAAAAAAAAAAAAAAGAAATGTGCTTGGGGCACAATTAAATAAGAAAAAAATAGATATCCTGGTCTTTGTCCCTGGTTTCTGGTACAGAGCTCCTAAAACCTTTGTAATTTCCTAAGTCATAAGAGCACCCAGGAGTATCTTTTGTTCTGATATTTGGACCTTGATTCTGGTTCCTGGTTCCTAACACAGAATTCCTAAATCTCTTGGAATTTCCTGGGTGACAGGAGTGTCTTTTCGTTCCAGTGAGGTGACTTTTGGTGAGTTCCTTAATATCATCAGGATGGACGCTGATCACCAGAAAGACCAAGTGATAATTAGAAGCTTGGAACTTTCCACCCCATTCTCCATCCTCCAGGAAGGGGAGAGAGGTTTTAGACTTAATTAATGATTGATCATGACTACATAATGAAGCTTCCCTAAAAATCCCAAAAGTACAGAATTCTGTAGAGCTTCCAGGTTAGTGAACATATCCACATGCCAGGAGGGTGTCTCACCCCAACTGCATGGAGACAGAAGTGCCAGGACCCTTCTTGACCTTATTCATGTATGTCTTTATCTGGTTGTTCCCCTGTGTACTTGATCATATTCCTTACTATATAGTAAGTCAGTCCATGTAAAGTTCTTCCCTGACTTCTGTAAGCTGTTCTACCAAATGGGCAAACCCAAGGATGGGGTCATGGGGACCTGGAATTGTAGCCAAATCAGACAAATTGTCAGTAATATAAGAACTCACTATTTGCAACTAGTATCTTAAGTGGAGGGCAATTTTATGGGACTGAGCCTTTAACCTGTGGGGTCTACCAGGACTGTCAGGACTGAACTGAACTGTGGGACACCCAGCTGATATTGAAGGATTGGTAGGTGGAAAACCCTCACATCTGGTGTCAGAATTGCCATGAGTGTTGCTGCAGTGTTGAGAGAAAAACGGAGTTTTTCCTATACAGGTACCTTCCCAGTGATGGCACTCAGTTCTCTCCACACCCAGGAAACCACTCCATCCTTCTGCCACCAATTGCCAGCCAAGGCAATCATCTACGCTGACCTCCTCCCTTGCCTCTCTCCCTTCATCTCTTAAACCTACTTCCTTTTGCACTATTTCCTTCCAGATCCTTCCTACCTAAAGAAATACAATAAACTGCTTTTATTTACCTGTTTTCCAATGTTTACTTATTTTTGAGAGACAAAGGGAGAGAGAGAGAGAGCGTGTGCGCACGCGCACGAGTTGGGGAGGGGGAGCAAAAAGAGAAGGAGACACAGGATCCAAAGCAGGCTCCAGGCTCTGAGTTGTCAGCACAGGGCCCAATGTGGAGCTTGAACCCACAAACCATGAGATCATGATCTGAGCCAAAGTTGGTCACTTAACCGACTGAGCCACCCAGGAGTCCCTACCATAAAGGGCTTTTAAATAAACACTCACTGACAGATGGGAATAACATGCATTTGAATTTTAAACTGAGACCTTTAAAAAATGGCTTTAAGCTAAAGGAACAAATTTCTATTGATAAAAATTCTCGAGGGCAGAGATTAATGGAAAATTTCACCTGGCAAGAATTTTTTTCTGGCAAAAAATTCATGCCAATAGCAACCACTTTTTTCTGAGATACAAGAACAACCCTGGCTTGAGAGATGCTTTGATGCTTTCAAATATCTACAAATCCAGCTCAGTGCCTGGCACAGAGCAAGTCCTCATTAATGTTAAAGTGAATTCCACTGAATTCACCATCAATCTCTTGTGTACAAACAGAAATATCTGAAGGCTGATGGAACTCCCTTAAGCTATTAAGCTGCAATCTACTGTTTTCAGTGCATGAAAATGCACTTTCAGTGCAGTTGCAAAGTCAATTTCCAAAGGTCCTAAATTTAAAGATTTAGATAAATTAATCCATTTTTTTCATTCAATTCTTCCTTTCTCCTTTCTATCCTCCTCCCCAACCCCCACTTTTTGCCCCCAACAACTAGTTATTTTGCATTGCCTTAATTCGGACTGCTATAACAAAAATACCATAGTCTGGGGTGGCTCAAACTAGAAGTTCAGGATCAAGTTCAAGTGCTGGCAGATTAGGAATCTGGCAAAAACCCACTTCCTGGCTCATAGATGGCCATCTTCTCATTATGTCCTCACGCGTCAGAAAGAAGGAGCAAGCTCCCTGGGGTTTCTTTTTGATAGCACTAATCCCATTCACAAGAGTTCACCTTCATGACCTTACCAACTCCCATAGGCTGATGTCCTAACACCATCACCTTGAGGGGCAGAATATCAACATAGGAATTTTGAGGGGATACAGTCACTCCAGAAAAGGCACCTGCTATGTGCCAGGTACTGTTCTTGGACTGTTTGGACTATTATTAAATAAAACAGATTCCCCTGCAATGGAGGTGCTTACTAATTTTTTAGATAATGACACATTATCTTAAAAACATGTTAAATAAGTAAACTATATGATATTGAAGTTGTTTTGTACTTTGTTAACTTGTTGATACTGAAACTTTGTTTCCTAGAATCACCTTCCATGTATGCTATTGGTTAGGATTGGTACAAAGTCAAATTTGTGAGAAATTAGGAAGGTGGACATAGACTTCTCCAGAGGATCTCCTATTGTATGTATATATGTACATATATGAAAAGATGTATAAATTGACTCACATGATTATGAAGGCTGAGAAGTCCTCTAATCTACCACCTGCCAGCTGGGGGTGTAACTCTGAGTACAAAAGGTCTGAGAATTGGAGAACCAAGAGTGTAAGTCCCAGTCTGAGTCCAAAAGCCCCAGAAGCAGGAGGGCAGTGACCAAGGGCAGGAGAAGACAGATGTCCTAGTTTTATCAAACAATGTAAATTTGCCCTTCCTCCTCCCTTTTTGTTCTGTTCAGGCCCTCAACAGACTGGATGATGCCCATCCACTTTGGTGAGGGTGATGTTGGCTCACTCTACCAATTCAAACGCTAATCTCTTCCAGAACACCCTTCCAGACACACCCAGAAAGAATATTTTAGCAGCTATCTGGGCATCCCTTAGCCTCCTCAAGTTAACACATAAAATTAACCATGGCAGTGGGAGTGAAGTAGCCATCATCCTCTCTGAGGGTTATTCTGACTCAACAAAGTTAAGAGGTAGAAACACAGGTATTGGTAGTTCCAATTTGTCCTCCCTGCTCACATCAAATTCATTTTTCCTTCACAGGGCCCTGCTGGCCAAGAGCAACCCTGGGTCCACCACCAGACACACAGTCAACAGAATTCCACAGACTTCTACACCTGCTTCCCTCTGCATTTCACTGAATGTGCTGGCTCCCCCATTTTACAGAAAGCTCCCACTCAGCCTGCACTAGCACTAGAAAGGCTACTTGGTGACTCTGAGATTAGTCCACACTAGAAATAGAAATTGGAAAGTCATCAACATATTAGTGATATTTAAAAGCTTTGCAAATCATTTTACAGTTGACAAGTCCTTATCTATTTTATCACACATCTGTGAAGACACGGGATTTGTATCATGGCCTTTATTTTACAGATGAGAAAATTAAGTTTCAGTGGTCATGAAAAGTATAACAGAGACCCACCTTTCTGCTAATTTCTAATCCTCTATTTTTTAGGGCCTATATTAACATTCGGTTAAAGGCCCCAAAATTGAAGTGTAGAGATTGTCTTCTTTTCTGGGCAGGATTATTATTAATAAGTTTGTAAATAGATGTGAGAGACACTCATGTATGAACTTCACTCTGTAAGCATAAATAAGCAATGTAAATTCTACCAGTGTTTTGGTGATGGGGAAATGCATTATGTTTGTTTCACTAGACATACCCCATTTGTTCCTATTAAGTCCCATCAATCACCCTGTTCTACTCCATAAAATCCCTTTGGTTTCCTCCTAATTATTCCTTTTTCAACCCTAACTCCTACTGGTCCCACCTCCCACATCTGTACTCCAATTTTACAAATGTTTCCTCTAGGCTGTTTATATTACACTTTGTTTTGCAGAGCAATTTAATACCATCCCTGCTTCTGTAATCTTCTGTTGTCATACCTTTCAACTGAGGCTTCTTCAGCTCTGTGAAGAGCCAGCAGGCCAAATTTCCCTCATACCAGGATGGAGGGTGACTCTCTTTAGAAGGCATAGAACATCCTTAAAAAAAAAAAAAAAAGTTTTCCTGCAAATGGGTTCCCTGTTCTAAAGGCATCACATGTGGGAAGATATATGTTATATTGTAATGAGCACAACATTTGGGTGGTTAAAAAACCTGGATTCTAGTCTTGTGTGTACCATGTAATGTCATTACCTTAGTGCACGATTTCTCACCCATAGCACGTTGACATTTTGGTTTGGGTAATTCATTGTTGTTTTCATCATAATGCTTTCCTGTGCATTGTAGGAGGTTTAGCAGTAACCCTGACTACCCATCCAGTGCCAGTAGCACCCCTCCCCTAGCCATGACAATTAGACATGTTTCCAGACATTGCCAAATGTCCCTTCATAGCCAAATCACCCCATTAAGAACCATTGCCTTAGTGAGATAGGTCTGCTTTTGTTTTTGTAAACTGAAGAGATCATAGTACCTATGTCACAGCCTTAAGATCATTAAATGAGATTACACATTTTAAATCACTCCACAGATATTAGTATTGAAAAAATCCTTCATTGGTAATTGATTTTTCCTCTAACCACTTGCTTGGGGTTTTTCTAACTCATCTAACCACAGACACTAATGAAGTATTTCATCCAATATTCATGGTTATAGTTTAATCTTTTTTTATTTATAAGATAAGACAAACAACCCTGGTCTGTGCTCTTCTATCAGGAACAGAGTCACATTTGCCTTTCGATTCAACAGTTCTTCGGTTTTAGAAACACTCACTGGGGTAGACAACCACCACTAGATTTGACAGTGCCTTTTAAATCTGGGCAGCTCTTCTCCCTAATCTGCATTACAATTCAGTGGAGGATGATCTACCAAAGGAGAAATGGTCCGGACAAACTTCTGATTAGCAGGAGGTTCCAAACAGCAGTGTCTCTGCCAGACGGATGTCAGCGGAATCCAACCTCCCAAGCTTGTTGCAACCGCGTACAGGAGCTGCCTAACCAGCGGGGCTTTGACATGCCCCTCATTAGTTAAGATTTCATACAAAGGCTGCTCGATAATAAATCCATTTTTTTCAGAGGTCAGTATGTATTGGCCCCTCCAAAACCACCCTGGCATCTATCCCAGGACATAATTTATTGCCTGAGAAGCAAGCAAGCTTTTCAATTATTTCCTCTCCCCCAAATCTCACTCTCTGTGATTTGACTGTCTTGCTGCCAAATCCCAGAAACCTGAAGCTAGGCGGAAAGGGGCGGGGGATTCTTAAAGAGACAGTCACTTCCTACACAAAAACTGGGGAAAAAATGAGAGCACCTCTACCTGATTTGGTTGTGGTCTGATTTACACTGTGTCGTTCGAATTCCTCCTTCCAGAAGTCGGAGTGACTGTGAGTAGTCCCCTATTGACAGCTGTCCTTTCAACCCCACTCTCCACCTCATTTCACCTGAAAACCTCCCACTTAACTCCACCCACAGACCCAGGTCTTACCACCAAGGAGAAGTTTGGAGTTAAACCAGAAGTTTTAGCTTCTCCTGACCACGGCAAAAGCTTAGTCCAGAACAAAAGCCATCTTTGACTCCTTGCATCAGGTGTCCCACCTAGCAGTCCTCTCTCCATGGTTAGTTCTACCTTCTGGCCTGCTCATTCCCTGACCCTTTTACCTTAGATGTGTCACCTGGTTCTCACCGGCACCTACTCTGATTCCAGGTTCAAGTTACCTCCCTGGCTTACATGCTTCATGTGATGTCACTGACGGTCTGGTATCCCAACACCAGAGGTGGTAGGTAATGCTGAAACAGACTACATTTGACAAGATAACATGGCTTCTGAACTTTTGGACACCTATGGGCCAAAACAGTTGCCCAGGAGGAGAAAAATAACTCCCAGTCGATACAACTCACCCTTTCAAAAGTCAGCTGCTTTACAAGTATGTTCATGCTAACATTTTAACTTGTGATCAGTTACTAGAAACCACTAATGATAAAGGCTAGAGAATGTGGGGGAATTTCTAGATGAATAAACTGTTACTCATCTTTTTCTTAAATATTCTACTTCTGGAATAGAGGTCTTTCAAAGAGTGCTGATGAAGTTGTATATTCTATTTCCTCCCCAACTGGACCCCATGCCCTACTTGGAATCACTAACTGGGATGTAATATGCACCTGTACATCAAGCTTAACTTACTACATTTAGGTTAAATCTGAATTTAACCACAATAGCACCAAGTAGATGCTTAGAAGATAGAACCAATTTATTCATACAGGACTGTGAGGATATGGTGAGAAGCTAATACGATAATGCATGTTGACACAGCCAGAAAAGTATACCTATAGCTCTATCTGTAACATTTGGATATTTTGGTTAATAAAGCAGTTTGACAGAAAAAGAAGTGTAAAAACAGACTATGAAAGAGCTCTTTTGATAATGTGGTGACAGAAAACCGTTATTTTCATCTTCTGTCTCTGGACACCAAAGAAAAATCACTGCCCACAGTAACGTCTGAGGTGGGAATTTGAGACATTCCAGGTGTAGAAATTCAAAAATAAAAAAGAGCATTACCAGGCAACCAGTAAGAAAATGATGAGAGACTGCCCCAGCACTGCCCCAGGGATTGAAGTAGGCTGTCTAAAAAGAGGCCTCACAGAATGTCACTCATTAGCTTTGTGGGGTAAATTTCTCCCCAGGTTCTAGCCCTCAGCCAGTGCCCATATCTTGTCAGAACATCAAGGATAGATCCATCTCTCAGGACCACATTCTTATTAACGGGTTTATGAAGAGGATATATAAAACCCAAACGTCAATGTGTTATTATTCTGTGTAATGGATTTGACCTCAGTGATTTAGCTAAGCTGGAACTACATTTCCTATAATTCCTTCCCACATTGGTCCAAAGAAGCTTTTTGCTCAAGTTCTGGATGGCTAATTTGAAGCAGCAGCCACATGGCTTTCACCTTCAGGGTGATTCAGGGGCACCAGGTGCCATTCCATCATAGACTCCTTGATACTTCAGCTGATCCTCGGTTGACAGGGGGCACAGACTCTCTGTCTCCTGGCCCAAGTATGTGTTTTGCTCTGTGACATAAGGCATCAGTTTCTTCCACCCACACCATCAAAGCTGGAGGCAGTAAGAGAACCATGTTCTAGTCCGTTTTCGTGGACTCCGGCTTGTGCCAATGGTTTCCCGTTTTTCCTTGCTCTCCTTCTCTTCACATCTTTTCTTGACTCCATGTCCTACAGGCTTTAAGCTCCAGAAAAGATGCAAAGGTAACAGCCTTACAGATAAAGACTCCTTAACCATCTCCCGCAATTGCATAAAATACAGTCTCTATAAAAACATCATAGTGGTTCTGTTTCCCTGACCCTACCCTGACTTATGTGAAAAATGACTATAATTGGTCTTGAGTTCTTTGAAGCTATATGACCAGAGCATTCCTTCTCTATAGGCAGAACCACCTAGGAATGAAACAGTAACCAGAGGTTCACTTAGAAAGCATGGAAACAGAATGGAGTTAGATAATCAAATATTTCATGTAAATTAGATATTTTTTAATACAGGATCTTCTTGCCAGTATAGATTACTAAAAATTCTGTTATATACAAACAACTCTTTTTTTCTGAACTATGCTAGGAAAGACCTTGCCAAGATGCACCTCTGTGGCTGTTCTTTTCAATACTTTCAGGAGTAAACCAATCTATAATTGAGACTTTGTCCTTAAATGTGTTAATCATTCAATTGTAGTTCTTTTTTTTTTTTTTTTTTTTTTTTTTCTGGTCAGCTCTTCTGATCTATTATGGTCGAAATTCTGAAAAATGCAAACACCCAACTCTCTTCCTCACGGTTGAAATTCTTTACTTCATTTCCTAGGCTCTGCAAATTAGAGAGACATTTAGCTTCTCAAGCAACCTCTTTTACAAAGCAAATACCTCCATCGAGGCTAGCAGACTTTCTCCTCTTAACGTGCATTAACTCCATCCGTTTGCTTTCCTCTTGCTGTGGTCAGCTGTGCTGAAAGAATTGGTGTTTTAGCCAGAGTTAGAAAGAAAGAGAATTATTTTAGAATTCTGAGATCTTTGAGGGAAGAGGAATCCAGTTGAGTCATCACAGGGAGAGCCCACAGACATAGACCGTATAATCACTTAGGGCTTCTGAGAAAAAGGAGGAGAGACAAAACTATCAAGATACTTTTTCCAATTCCAAATTCTGCGGTCATAAGTACTTCAGTACACGATTTAGACTCAGCGATAGTCTTCCCAAAACGCAGAACTTGATTGAGAAAAATCAGATGGCAAATTCTAGTTCAAATGCTAACTAAGTATGTGAACAGCTCTCTCCCTAGTCAGATATCAATGCCATCTACATAAATGGTTCTCATTAGGTGACATTTGAAAGGCGTTGGCACAAATGTATGGTTGTAAGAGATCTTGAGAATCTCAAAATAATCAAGCTGTAAGCAGCGATTATTGGCAATATGCAAAAATCACTGCATTTTTGTTGTTGTTAACTTGAATACAACATCCAAATTACCCACCAAATGGAAGGTTTTTCTACCAGAATTCCAAATATTGGAGTTTATCTGATTCTTAAAAATAATATTTTCAGCTTGCAAAGAGCCTGGAATTATTGGAAGAAAAATGAAAGAGTGGAGATAACCATATTTTCTAAAATTCCACTTTCAAGCAAACTTTATGAAGCATTTTATTTTGTATAGAAACTTTGAAATAGCCTAAAGGCTTTCTTTGACCAGCTGTATATTCTATCTGTTAAATGTCCTCAGAGTGAAAAGATTCCCTCAGCAGAGGCACCTGCAGGATGTGCAACGATTCATTTTTACTCCGACTATTGGTTCTGTGGAAGCATCGACTCTACTGGCTCATCATTTACATTCACAATGGACATCTGGAGCCAGCAAAAGGAAACATTAGACTTGTTTGTGTTGTCAAATTAAAAAGGGAGAAGAGAATGGTTTAAAGTTCTGAGAGTCTCCGTAACATTTAATTATGCTTTTGACGGCAGTCCAATCAAAAATATGCTTTTGCAGGAAAACGGGCACTAAGAAAAAAGCCTGCTTTGCTATTCAGATTGTTGCTAGGTCAACCTCTCAATTCCTCAGCTTACAGAAGAGCAGCCATGACATGATTATAGGGTCTTTCCTCTGAGGAAGCTGAAGAGCTTCACCATAGTTCTCAAACAGTTTATTTCCTCCACATTCCCATTAGATGCTATTATCCCTCTCGCCTGGTTGAGGAACCAGAAACGGTTAAGCCAACCAAGTTTAGAAGTTAACTAGATCTGCAAGGTTGTGCTGTCTATAAGCCTAACATCTCACGGGATAAATTCAAATGTGAGACAAAAGACTGGACACACATTTGATACTGGAATGTCATACAGCTCAAAGCATCATATTTCGGCACTAGTCTTATGGGACGTTTGTTTTATTTTCAAAATTTTAATATGAGAATTTTCGTCGTTTTCAAAATTTAATCATTTTAGAAATTTTCAGTTCTTCTTCTGAAAGAAAACGGATTTGCTGTAGCAAAAAAAAAGGGGGGGGGCAGTACTAACAACTGGCTGCTTCCTAATGACCTTCATACTATTACCCCAACTGTATACCCCAACTGTAGAAAACAGTTTTCTTTTTTTTTTTTTAATTTTTTTTTCAACGTTTTTTATTTATTTTGGACAGAGAGAGACAGAGCATGAACGGGGGAGGGGCAGAGAGAGAGGGAGACACAGAATCGGAAACAGGCTCCAGGCTCCGAGCCGTCAGCCCAGAGCCCGACGCGGGGCTCGAACTCGCGGACCGCGAGATCGTGACCTGGCTGAAGTCGGACGCTTAACCGACGGCGCCACCCAGGCGCCCCAGAAAACAGTTTTCTAGTGAAACCGTTTCAGATATTAGGCTGTTTCTATCCTAGCCCCAAATTAACTCAATCACCCATCTGCTGAGAGACTGACAAGGGAGACTTCAATAAATAGATGACAGTATTGGTGAAAATGAGGTTTTTCCTAGTTTACCTAGCGATTACATAAACATTTATTGAGCCTTTATTTATTGCACTGTGCTAAATAACATGAGAAATTAAAAATGGAGCTCACCACCCAGCTGGAAGGAAAGAACATAATAAATAGAAATAACAGAATGATTTACAAAACACTCCTATTTCACAGAGAAGTTTTCTACAAAGTGAATTTTAATTAGTGATGTTCCTGCCTCAACTACCCCTACGCATGCACCCACATACACGTGCAAATCATAGATGGACTCAACAGGGCAAGAAAAAAATACTGTTCCTCTGGGGAAAAAAAATCCATTTTAATCATAAAATAAACCTCTTCCAACTCAGCTATTTAAAGAAAACTGATACAAATTAATAACCAAGAGGTTATTAACATAAGCATGACGTTATTAACACAACCTCATGGTTATTGCTACTATAATATACTAGAGAAGAACAAGATCACCATGCACAACTTTGTTATATCACAATTGTTTGTTTCATCTTCTTTATGTTTAGTCTTAAAAATACTACTGCTTTTGAAATAAACTTTTCATTGTCCTGAATAACTTTACATCTTAATTTACATCGAATTCTAAATTATTTTAATATTGTACTCGACCTCATCTTTCGAGGGCTTGGGATTATGGTTTCCGCATCTCTAAAACCATTGTACTTCCTGTCACTTGATAATATCTTTGTGAGGCACCATGTATTTTTATTTAACAAATGACACGGACTTGGCATCATGTTCAGGCTTGAAAATCTGTTCATCGCTTCTTTGTATTTTTTTGACACATTTACCAACAGCTAGTCTTTACTGTTTTTTAATTCCGAAAAGTATTTAGCGTCTATTCTTGAGGTTGTTTTTTTACTGAAGTTGTGCTCCATGTGCGCTTTGGACGTAATAAGACAGACGAACGTCTTTGGCAGACAAGGATGTTGCTTGTGGTTCTCCTGTTCGTGCCTGATTGTGACACATCGCACAATGGGTGTAACACGTACGGAAAGGCATCCCCCCTCCACTTTGCGGCCCCAGTTTCAGCATAGCTATACAGCCTGCCCAGCCGATGCAGTCGTCAGACCTTCCCAACCTGGATGCTTGTTGCCCAGGCAGTTCAAGCAAACATGCCAGCAGAAGAACAGGCTTGATAGCCAAAATTTATCACAAAACATTACTGCTTCATTTCCTCAAATAACCTCCGAACGATATTATGAAGTGCAGATTGCATTTCTCCACCTTATCCCATATATTATTAGCAGGAGAGAAGAAGTGCCTGTAAAGCTGAAGCTGCCTTCCTCCTCTAGGCCAGTGGTCCTCAAACTTTAGTGCACATCAGAATCTCCTGGAGGACTGGCTGGGCCCCCCTGACAGTTTTGGCATGGAAGTGTAAGGTTTTCATTTCTAACGTATTTTCACGTGGTGATGCTGGTCCAGGAATTAGGCTTTGAGAACCACTGCAGGCCCCATGGCTTCTCTGCTTATTCTAAAATCATGTGCAATTCCTCGGTCAGTTTAGACCAGAAAACAACAGTCCCAATACAGATCCTAAAAGTATCCACACCAAGATATAAGCCCAGTTCAAGATAAGAGCTCTCTGCAGTAATCCCTCATTAAAGTCTGGTACACCAGTGGGCTGTCTGCCTTCTGGAAGGGTAGTATTGCCAGCCTCTGTGCACGCTCTCTTTCTCCACTCAACTCCTCCCCACTTGCAGATTGCTGGTGCACATCCTACTAGCTGAGGGAAAGTCCTAAGAAGTGAGACTAGAAAAGTTTTCATTGGCGGGCGCCTGGGTGGCTCAGTCGGTTAAGCGTCTGACTTCCGCTCAGGTCACGATCTCACCGTTCGTGAGTTCGAGCCCCGCGTCGGGCTCTGTGCTGACAGCTCAGAGCCTGGAGCCTGCTTCGTTTTCTGTGTCTCCCTCTCTCTCTGCCCCTCCCCTGCTCATGCTCTGTCTCTCTGTGTCTCAAAAATAAATAAAACATTAAAAAAAAATTTAAGAAAAGTTTTCATTGGTTGCTATCCTACTAGCTGAGGGAAAGTCCTAAGAAGTGAGATTAGAAAAGTTTTCATTGGTTGCTATCTGTTGCTGTCCAAACTGGCTTCACTCAACGTAGGCCAGGCAGAAGTGTAAAGCTGACTCTGTTTCCTGGGTGCTTTGGGGGATTCTTTAGAGCACCCCCATCCTGAACCTGTCTGACTGAAGTCCCCATGACCAGGGCGATGCATCTTCTTTGACTGGTAGCTATTATCTGAGCCGTGCTTCTTTGGCCATTGAGTCCACTCGACTCATTCCCACGTGGGAACCACTCACTCTCCCCGTATGTTCCCTTGGGGAGCTTTTCAAACAATTCCAAGCCAACTCTCTCTCTCCAGACTGCAGCCACAGAAAGTACACACACACACACACCTTTCTCCAGTGCCAGTGAAGATGTTCTAACTCCTCAAATATACTTACTCTCTCTCTACGCTGCTGTAGGCCCACCGGCTTTCTCAGGCACCCGTGCAAAGTATACCCCAACTGTAGAAAACACACGTCAGCCTCCTTGATTTGGTCCTGTTGAGCCTCTTCCCCGTCAGGTCTTGAAGTAAAGCGATAGCTACCACCCCTCTGCCCATTTAGGAGTGATGCGATAGGGCAGGGCTCAAAGGATAACCTTTTCCTCCAAGATCCTCTCCACAAAAAGAATTACTTCAATATCCTTACCCTCTTTCTTTGTTCCACTTCTTCCTTTCACTCCCTTCCTACGACTTCAGAGCCTTCCTACCTGTTTTTGTTTTTGTTTTCTTGAAAATCTGCATTTTGATCTGGCATCTCACCAGGGATTTCCTGGCTCGTGGCTCTCTGGGTGCCTCAGCTCAAACTTTCTACTTTAGCATCCTATAAACAATGAGACTCCTGTATCCTCTTGTCCTCACTAGGTTGCGGTACTCAGCACCAAGACTTTGTGTTTTCCAGCCAATTCACCAATGCAAATGCCTTGATGAAGAGTGTAGATTTTACTGAAGATGTTACAGGGACAGATGAAGGGCTATATATCAGATACACCACTGTGTGTCCTGAAGGCTTCATCTCTTATTATTCCTCTGGATTCATCTTCTCTTTCCCCTCCCTCAACCCTTCAGATCCCTCCATGAGAATATCAAACCCCTCTCTCCTTTATTATGCAGAGTAATTTTCTTCTTCCTCAGGCAAGCTGGATCCAGCAGGCATAGGCTTCTTCCTAGCAATCATCTCGCAGTAAAATCAAGGAGGAGCCTCTATAAGCACCTATTTTTACTCTTTATTATTGTAACTATGTTATCATATTTCACCTTCAGGAAAAACAGAGTGAAATACCAGAAGAGTTAATAGTACAGATGCTAAAATTGGGATTATCTTAAGCTACCTGCCCAACTTCACAAAGTAGAAAAATGGTTAAATGTATACGTCTTAGAGGAGTATTCTATCATAAAACAGTGAATCCCATGCCAGCATGTCTTACCCATAGCCTTCCTCCCTAGTTTTCCCAAGAGTATTTTGATAGGCTGGTGCCACAAGTAAAAATGGGCACAGGCAGATAATCTGGCCGAGGAACAGTACCAACCTATCAGAATAAGCACTCCGAGGAGAAATGTCACTGCTTTTTAGCCAGTAGCTGCTATCACCAACAACTGTATTGGCCACCATTTCAAAAGATTAATTTCAAATTGCCTGTATTCCAGATTTCCACCAATTAGCTTGGACTGACACAGGTTTACAGCATATTTAAACAAGAGGGGGCAGCCGTCCTCTCCTCTGGAGGAACAAGGGATTTGCTTCTGAAGCTGCTATTAGCATTAATGGGGTTGTGAATTTACCTTGTCTCATTTCAGTGGGAGGAGAGACCTAGCTGGATGATGAATGTAGATAAGATTATTCTATTCAAAGCATTGCTTGCAATTTCTATTAGTAGCCATGGTTTATCTCCTTGTATGTCTTTATGAACCAAATTTTGCTCCAAAGTCATAATGCTTTAGATTATCAGCCGTATCAGGTAATGTCACCAATGATAAGTGCCTGCTGTTAAAATAAATGCTGTGTTCTGTTCTGCATCTCAACTTGTTTTTAATGCAGACTCCTAGGGGCTTGTGCAACAGTGGGAATCCATTTATCGGCACAAAACAGCCTCTTGTTTACACATGATCACTTGGTAATCATGCAGCCTGTGTACAAGAAGTCAGGAAAAATAATAAGTGTGGCTCAATCTGCAAGGCTGGAACAAGTGGGCTGTCTTTTGATAATCAAGCACTATTTATAAGGATTAATGTGGCTTTTGATAAACTGCCAAACAACCACAGAGGCCAGATTTAGAACAAGGCCCACTAAAGACCTTCTGGGCTCTTCATTTTCATGAAGACTCTTCTCAGAGCATGCTGAGCAATTGCTTAATAATTGGAAATCAAATGTATTAAAAGGAAGCATGGCTAAGTGTTCTCCCTGAAAATCCAAATAATCTCATTTATCCTCTTTTTCATACCAAAGAAATTATACTCTGCAGTCATAAAAGGTAAAGGTATTGTCTCCTTTTTTCCCATAAAACTCAGTGTCCCTAAAGCATATGCATACTTTCCCTGAATTAGAATTTATGCTCCTACTAAGAGTATAGCTCCACAGACGAGGCAATTGCTTATGTGACATGACTTCAGGAATGATACAAAGCCCTGCCAACTCCCAAACTTTCTGTTCACCTTCTCACCTGGCTGAAATGGGATTAAAGTAATATTTCCAAGGTAAGTGTTGGAAAACAGTCCTTCATGTATTTCTCCTGCTTCTATACATCTTGCTCAGTGTGCCAGGAATAAAAGTCCATGACTGCTCTTTACAGAGCAGTCGTGTTTGCAATAAGCAATCTTGAGGGATGATGTAACATTTGTCCCCAAAGGACATACTTGCTTACTGCTTATTATCAAAGTAGTGAATTCTCCCAAGTTACTATTTCCCAGGTGTGATGCAAACCCACTATATGTGAGGCATCTATTTGCCCCATATTGCATGAGACGTGGGGCAAGCGAAATTGATGCAAACATATGATGCTCATGCTGCCTGCTGTACCGCGAGTACTAAAGCCCTTGTCTCTGACACAGGAGTCTCATGTCTTCTCCCAGCATCCATCAAGTAATAGCATGATAACGTATTAGCTCAGAAGTAGGATAAAATCATACTCCAAAGCTAGAACTAAGATGCATTATCTGTGTATGATGTAGATATCCAGAAGATTGCTGGTAAAATAGGGGAGGAAGAATATTTCCATTATTATATTAGTATGTATTTCTTTATTGGATAGTGTCTTCAATTTTCCTTCCTTTTTTTCCCCTTGCTTTCCTCCTCCCTTCTTTCCTTTCCTTCCCTCCTTCCACCCTCCTTTTTCTTCCTTCCTTCGTTCCTTCGTTCCTTCGTTCCTTCCTTCCTTCCTTCCTTCCTTCCTTCCTTCCTTTTTCTCCTCTATTTTCAGTTCATGCAGTTCATGTGGGTCCAGCCTCTTTTCTCCTCAACTCCAGAACTGGAAACACTGTCCAGCCCAGGTGTTTGGAGAATTCCATGCTCCTGTTTACACCAGTTTGTTCAGGAGTATGGTGCAAGCCAAGTAAATGGACTCAATTTATTAAGAACCAACTACAAAATAGGGACTGTTCTGGCAGCTGAAAATATATCTGGAAGCAAAACAGAAAAGATTCTTCTTTGGAAGAGCTTTTACACAAGTGTGATTTTCCTGGAATTTTGTAAAAAGCTGCTGTCTTTAAGCAGCGGTTGCTAAATGGTAGAATGTAAAACTAAAGTTGCCATGGCCATCCTTGTCTCCTCACTGGGAGATCCTATTTGATATTAAATTCACTCTACAGGAGAGCAGATGAAGAGATTGGTTTCTGATGACTTATTGGAG
Source organism: Neofelis nebulosa (assembly GCF_028018385.1). Classification (NCBI taxonomy): domain Eukaryota; kingdom Metazoa; phylum Chordata; class Mammalia; order Carnivora; family Felidae; genus Neofelis; species Neofelis nebulosa. The sequence goes on from NC_080786.1 coordinate 116,710,215, forward strand.
CACCTCTATATAGTCCTATATACCTGAAGCCAATCTACCCCTGGATATTTTAGTCACATGAGCAGATCAACTCCATTTTTAAGTCAAGGCACCTTAAGTTGAGCTTATTCAACTTAAAGTCAAGAGCCCTGATAATACTGGAGTTGAATAAATTGGGAAATACTACATACTACACTGGAAGTTCTAATGCAGATTAGCATATTAAAGCTTGAGAAGTCCTGCTGTAATAAAATAAAATAAAATGTTTAATTTTAACCTGGCATTTCTCATGCTATTTTCCATAGATTTTCCTCCCACTTGTTTTGTTTTGTTTGTTTGTTTTTAAGTAAAATCTATCAGTTTCATAGAAAACCAATGTTCCATGAATCTCACTTGGAGAATACTGGAATATTTTTTCCCTTCAAATGCAATATAAACTCATAAATCAGAGAATCCAACAGAATAAACAGAAAATGTATGCAAATATTAGAGGTGTCATCTGTATAATCTTGTCCTTATTCCACCAGCATTAAATTAAAACCAGTATGGAAGACATTGAATACATCAACTCAGAAAGGAAATTAGAGCAGAGTATTACACAAAAATCTATGCTTTCCTTTTGACCATAAAAACATTGTGTCTAAAAATATTAGCATGTGTCATTTCCATAAGAAAGTTGAATGTCAAACTTTGTCATGTGAAGACAATACTAAAACATTGAAAAGTCTATTTTTTCTATTTTTCATCTATTTTTTTATTTTTGTTAGGAATTAGAAAGCATATTTCTCAGCTTATATATGGTTATGATCTCTCAGAAGACAACTAGAAATGGTTGAAATATCTAACCTGTTTAGAACATGGGGATAATGTAATTTTGTAATAGGAAATCTAATTAATATCAGATTTACAACACAATTTATACTCCAAATGGTTCCAATCTGGTCAGAAACTGAAACAAAAGTCAATAAACTGTTGTGTTAAATACTGTTTAAAATGAATGAAGACTGCTTTCCAATGTTATAAGATAGAAAAACACAGAAAGGAGAAGATCTGTGTAGCAAAATGTAATTTTGAAACTTGACTTACCAGGAAATGAATTATCTGAATCAATTTGATTCAACACGTCTCCCTCCCTCTCTTTCTCTTTCTTTCTTTCTTTCTTTCTTTCTTTCTTTCTTTCTTTCTTTCTTTCTTTCTTTCCTTCTTTCTTTCTTTCTTTCTTTCTTTCTTTCTTTCTTTCTTTCTTTCTCTATTCTGTTCTATTCTATTCTATTCTATTCTATTTTTTGGTTCCTACCATTTGTCTAGTCTAGTCTTATGGTAGGCAGTTGGGGGATATTTTAAAACACAAAAAATAATACATCATTCCACAGCCATCTCATTTACTTTGAGTAATCAATTTGAAAGGCAGATATCATTTTTTACTTGTCCTGTAAGTGTCCATAGAAAAATCAGAGAACAGAAATACATCTATACAAATGGAATCTTTAAATACAAGAAGTTAAGGAGGGGAAAAATGAATTAGGTCAGAAAACTTCAAAGAGAATCTCAAGAGAAGAAGTTAATATAAGCAAAACCGTAAGAAATTTTGTTTTGATTTCTTTTGGGTTTTAGTTTACTTGTTTTTAAATGGTAAAGTATGCATAGTGTCACTGCTTCGAATGGGGCAGAGGGGAAGCATTTACAAGTAGCTGGAATTAAATTTGGGTAGAAAGTACAGAATCAGTGACAGATAATAAAAAGAAAAAGAGAAATATCTTATGCATTTATTTCAACAAGTATTTCTTAAGTAACTACCATGGGGAAAACATTGTGGTAAGCCTTTGAAAGTATATAAAGATTGATAATTTTAATTTCCTGATTTGTCACCAAGAAGTGTCAATAAATCAGATACAGAAGAAAGAACACTGAAGGAATCATGTAGCAAAGGTCAAATGACTGAGACAATTACATGCTATTGGAGCTTCAAAATGGGGTAAATTTCTTCTGGTTGAAAGTTAGAAAAAACTATCTACTCTGAGTTTTAAAGAATAAAAGATTTTGACAGGTGGAAAAACAGATGAGGAAGAATAGATATAACTTGATAATCCACTGCATAGAGAGAATGTAGAAGTTTATCTCAAATGACATAATTTTTCTGAAAGCAGTTTGAAACAGGCGACAACATAACTGTAAAGAATACACAGTGGTCTGGGTCAACTTAGTTAATGTATTTGAGCCTTGGTTCTCCAAATGTAAAATGGGAACAGTCATGAGTCCTCTGCCTTTTTCACATGACTTTTTTTAGAGGCTTAACAAGAAAATGTACAAGGAGGGGTGCCTGGGTAGCTCAGTCAGTTAAGCATTTAACTTAAGCTCAGGTTAGGATCTCACAGTTCGTGGGTTTGAGCCCTGCATTGGGCTCTGTGCTGACAGCTCAGAGACTGGATCCTGCTTCAGATTCAGTGTCCCCCTCTCTCTCTGCCCCTTGCCCATTCGCACTCTGTCTCTCTGTCTCTCTCTCTCTCTCAAAAATAAATTAAAAAAATAAAAACATTAAAAAAGAAAAAGAAAATGTACAAGGAAATCTTTCCATTTGTCACAACATGACCTTGAGGGCATTATCCTAAGTGAAATAAATCATACAAAGAGAGAAAAATAACATACAATCTCACTTTTATGTAGAATCTAAAATAAATAAATAAATAAATAAATAAATAAATAAATAAATAAAATAAAAGCAAAAACAAAACAAAATGAACTCCTAGATACAGAAAACAGATCAATGGTTACCAGAGGTAGGGGATAAGAGGGGTGGAAATGAGTGAAGGCAGTCAAAAGGCACAAACTTCCAGTCTTCCAGTTATAAAATAAATTAGTCCTAGGAATATAATGTACATCATGGTGACTATAGTTAATAATACTATATTGTACATTTGAAAATTGCTAAGAGAGTAGATCTTAAAAGTTCTCATCATGAGAGGGACATCCAAGATGGCAGCCTAGGAAGATCCTGAACTTAACTTCCTCCCACAGACATAACAAATCTCTAACTATGTATGGATCATTTCCCTCTGAAAAAGATGTAAAAACTAGATGAATTGCTCTTAACAACAAAGAATAAAAGAGCCTCACTGAGATGGGTAGAAGAGGCAAAGACAAGGTCTTGTAAAAACAAAACAAAAGAAAACACCCCTGATGTGATGACATACAATATAAAGGGATCTCAGCACACAGGCCCTTCTGGAGCAGTGAGGAGTTCATACCTCACATTGAGCCATGAACCCTAAGATTAGACTGGAAGGATGAACTACCAGAACATCTGTCTTGGAAAAACAATGAGGACGATGTCCAGGTGTCCCAAAGTACTATACGAGACTGAGATTCACTGCTTAGAGGGTTCACATGTGGTCTCACTTGCCCCAAGACCCAGTGGGGAAAAAAAAAAAAAACAGTTTGAAAGCACCTAGATTATATATGAGGGACATGTATTTGCTAATTTGGGGCATCAGCTGGAGGAGTGGGAAATGGGTGAGATGGTCCCCCAAATGGAGGCACTGGCATTCACCACTGTTGCACTCTTCACGTAGCCTGCTAGTGCAAGGGAGGTAAGCTTGGATATAGTACCCTCCAGCCACCTTGTTAGGACCAGCAGGGATAAGTGGTCATAGCAGTTGCTAAGATCAGAGAGCACAGGTTGTTGCAACACTCCCCAGTCTCCCTGACTGGGACTGGTGAGCACAAGTGGTCATAGTATTCTTCTACACCAAACCTAAAGGTGGCACTAGTACACAGACAAGGCTTTCTGTTGCTGCACTGCTGAAGCCTACACATGCATGCAGACAAGATATGTTTCAGCTGTCTTTCTGAAGCCAGCAAATATGCTTCACCCACTACACTTCCCAGTTGCCTTGCTAAAGCCAGAGGACACATGCAATCAACACAGGGGATACCCCTTGATTGCCTGGCCTGGATAGCCAAGGGGACTATTGTTCCAGAGCTCTATAAAAATCAGGACAACATTTGGCAGGCCATCACCCACAGGATACTACATAGAGAGCAAACTGAAACACAACTACAGTATTCCTGGAAAAAAAGCCTACTTACCTGGCCTGGAGCTTTAGCCTGAGGGACAGGCTTCAGGTTTCCCACACACCCAGACACTAAGGAGACACGCCCAGAAAACATAAGTATCCTTGCCCACCACTTTGGCCTCACTACAGTTCACCAGCACTTCCCAGATAGGAGCTTATACACTCACCTGAAGCCTCCAGTTTTGCAACTGTCACCTCTAGATCTTCTGGTATGGAGGCCAACAGGGATTATACTTACAGGCCCACAGGAATGCCTATATTTGCATACTTTAAAAGACACTGCCTTAGTGTCTGGCTTCCAATCAGCTTGCAACTAGGTGCTAAGCAAGATTCCTTCCCTAGGATCACTGACAAGTTTTGGCATACCCTCAACAAAGAAGGCATATCAAGAATACATTAAGCAGGTTAGGCAATCACAAAGGTTTCAGAGACAACCAGGAGCTAGGGCAGGTTGAATGAGAAAAATCATCACCTACATGAAGCCACTTATTGAAGATTGAGAGGTAGCTGTTTTGCCTAATACATAGAAACAAACCCAGAGAACTAAGCAAAATGAGGAAACAGAAATACATGCCACATAAAATAGCAAGACACAATCTCAGAAAAAGACCATCATTTTATAGAGATAAATAATCTACCTGATAAAAATTCCAATAGTCATAAAGATTCTCAAAAACTTGGGAGCAGAATGGACGAGCACAGAGAGAACTTCAACAAAAAGACAGAAACATAAAAAAGAAAAAAAAAATTAACAAACAGAAGTCACAGAGCTGAAGAATACAATAACTGACCTGAAAAATACACTAGAGAGGTTTAACAACAGACTGGATGAAGTAGAAGTATGAATCAGAAGCTGGAAGATAAAGCAATGGAATTCACTCAGAACAGCAAAAAGAAAAAATATATATTTAAAAAAATGAAGATTTAAACTTAAGGGACCTCTAGAACAACACCAACTGAAATAATATTCACATTATACAGCCTTGGAAGGATAAAAGAGAAATGAACAGAAAACTTATTTGAAGAAATAATGGCTTAAAGCTTCCCAAAGTTAGGGAAGGAAATAGACATACAGGTTCAGGAATCCCAAAGAGTTCCAAATAAAATGAACCCAAAGAGATGAACCACACCAAGACACATTATAATTAAATTGTCAAAAGTTAAAGATAAAAAGAGAATCTTAAAAGCAACAAGAGAAAAACAAATTGTTATGTACAAGGAAACCCCATAAGGCTACCAGCAGATTTATCAGCAGAAACTTTGGAAGACAGAATTAAGTAACATGACATAGTCAGAGACTGAAAGGAAAAAAACTGCCAACCAAGAATATTCTACTCAGCAAATTTATCATCCAGATTTGACAGAGAGAGAATTTTCCAGATAAGCAAAAGCTAAAGGAGTTCATAATACAAAACCAGTCTTACAGAAATATTAAAGAGATTTCTTTAAGCATTAAATGATATTAATTCATAACAAGAAAACAATGAAAGTAAAAATCTTACTGGGAAAGATAAATATACAGCAAAAGTAGTGGATTAATCACTTATAAAGCTACCAAGAAGGTTAACAAACAGAAGTAGCAAAATTAACTTAAAGTACAATAACTAATTAAGAAATACATAAAATAAAAAGATGTAAAAATAAACATCAAAAACATGAAACATGGGTGGGTGAAAAAATTTAGAGTTTTGGAATGTGTTCAAATTTAAGTTACTATCAACTTAAAATAGACTGTTATATATATAACCTATATACATAATGATTTATGTATACTAAATGATATATGTAAATCTCATAGTAACCTCAAGCAAAAACTTACACAAAAAATACACAAAAGAAAAATATAGAGGAATATATACATAATACTAAAGAAAGTCATCAGGTCACAAGGGAGGAATAAAAGACAAGAAAGAAATGTAGTGTGGCATGATACATTCAAAGTGATGAATGGGAAAAATCTGTAGCTAAGAATACTCTATCAAGCAAGGCTATCATTCAAAATAGAAGGGGAGATAAAGAGTTTCCCAGACAAATAAAAACTAAAGAAGTTCATGATCACCAAACCAACCCTGAAAAAAAATATTAAAGGGGACTCTTTCAGTGCAAAAAAGAGACCAAAAGTGACAAAGACAAGAAAGGAGCAGAGAAAATCTCCAGAAACAATGACAAAACAAGTAATAAAATGGCAATAAATACATATCTATCAATAATTACTTTGAATGTAAATGGAATAAATGCTCCAATCAAAAGACATAGGATGACAGAATAAATAAAAAAACAAGACCCATCTATACTGCCCACAAGAGATACATCTTAGACCTAAGTTACCTTCAGATTGAAAGTGACAGGGTGGAAAAACATTTTACCACACACGTGGATGTCAAAATAAAGCTAGAGTAGCATACTTATATCAGACAAACTAGACTTTAAAATACACTGTAAAAAGAGACAAAGAAGGACATTATATAATCATAATGGGGACAATCCAACAAGAAGATATAATAATTGTAAATAATTATGCACCCAACATGAAACAGCCAAATCCTTAAAGTAGTTACTAACAAACATAAAGGAAGTAATAGATAGCAATACAATAATAGGAGACTTTAACATGCCACTTACAACAGTGGATAGATCATCCCAAGAGAAAATAAATAAGAAAACAATGGCTTTGAATGACACCCTGTACCATATGGACTTAACATATATACATTCATAACATTCCATCCTAAAACAGAATGCACATTCTTTTCAAGTGCACATGGAACATTCTCCAGAATAGATCACATATGAGGTCACAAAACAGGCCTCAAAAATACAAAAATATTGAAATAATTGCCTGCACCTTTTCTGACCACAACACTAAAGCTAGAAGTCAACCACAAGAAAAAAATTTGGAAAGACCACAAATACATGGAGGTTAAACAACATGCTACTAAACAATGAATGGGTCAACCAGGAAATTAAAGAATAAATTTAAAAAATACATGGAAACAAATGAAAATGAAAACACAACAGTCCAGGGCATTTGGGATGCAGCAAAAGCAGTCCCAAGAGGTAAGTGCATAGCAATACAGGTCCACCTCAAGAAGCAAGAAAAATCTCAAATAAACAACCTAATCTTACACCTAAAGGAGTTAGAAAAAGAATGACAAATGATGACTAAATCCAGCAGAATGAAGGAAATAATAAAGATGGAGAAGAAATAAATGATATAGAAACTTAAAAAAAAAAAAAAGAAAAGAAAAAGAAAGATCAAATCAATGAAACCAGGAGCTGGTTCTTTGAAAAAATTTAAAGAATTGACAGACCTCTAGTCAAACTTATCAAAAAGAAAAGAAAAAGGACCAAAATAAATAAAATTACAAATAAGAGAGGAGAAATAACAACCAACACCACAGAAATACAAACAATTATAAGAGAATATTATGAAAAACTATATGTCAACAAATTGGACAACCTAAAAGAAATGGATAAATTCCTAGAAACACATGAACTACTGAAACTGAAACAGGAGGAAATAGAAAACTTGAAGAGACCTATAAATATCAAAGAAATTGAATCAGTAATCAAAAATTCCCAACAAACAAAAGTTCAGGGCCAGATGGCTTCACAGGCAAATTCTACCAAACATTTAGAGAAGACTTAATACCTATTCTTCTAAAACTATTTCAAAACACAGAAAAGGAAGGATTCTTCTGAAACTATTCCAAAAAAATGGAAAAGGAAGGAAAACCTCCAAACTCATTCTATGAGGCCAGCATTATCCTGATACCTAAACTAGATAAAGACTCCCCTAACAAAGATAACTACAAGTCAATATCCCTGATAAACATGGACACAAAAATTCTCAATAAAATACAAGTAAAATGAATCTAACAATACATTAAAAAATTGATTCATCATGATCAAGTGAGATTTATTCTTGAGTTGCAAGGATGGTTCAATATTCATACATCAATCAATGTGATAAACCACATTAATAAAAGAAAGGATAAGAACCATATGATCATTTCAATAGATGCAGAAAAACATTTGACAAAGTACAATATTCATTCATGATAAAAACCCTCAACAAAGTAGGGTTACAGGCAACATACCTCAACATAGTAAAAGCCATATATGATGGGGCATCTGGGTGGCTCAGTCGGTTGAGCGTCCAACTTCGGCTCAGGTCATGATCTCATGGTTCCTGGGTTCGGGCCTCATGTCGGGTTGTGTGCCAACAGCTCAGAGCCTGGAGCCTGCTTCGGATTCTGTGTCTCCCTCTCTCTTTGCCACTCCCCTGCTCACACTCTGTCTCTCTCTCAAAAATAAATAAAGATTAAAAAAAATTTTTTAAAGCCATATATGAAAAACCTACAGCTAATGTCATCCTAAATGGGGAAAAAATGAGAGATTTTCCTCTACAGTCAGGAACAAGACAGGAGTGTCCACTCTCACCACTGTTATTTAACATAATTCTGGAAGTCCTAGCCACAGCAATCAGGAAACAAAAAGAAAGAAAAAGCATCCAAATCAGCAAGGAAGAAGTAAAACTTTCGTTATTTGCAGATGACATATTATATATAGAAAACCTGAAAGAGGGGTGCCTGGGTTGCTCAGTTGGTTAAGTGTCCAACTCTTTAGTTCAGCTCAGGTTATGATTTCATGGTTCGTGAGTTCAAACCCCTCATAGGGGTCCACACTGTCACTGCAGAGCCTACTTAGGACTCTCCCTCTCTCTCTGTCTGCCCTTTTCCCTACCCAAATAAATAAATAAACTTAAAAAAAAACCAGAAAACCTGAAAGATTCAACCAAAAATCTGTAATAACTGATAAATAAATTCAGTAAAGTCACAGGATACAAAATCAAAATACAGAAATCTACTCATTTATATACACCAATAATGAAGCAACAGAGAGGAATAAATCCCATTTAAAACTGCACCAAAAACAATAAGATGTCTAGAAATAAACCTAAACAAAGAAGTGAAAGACCTGTACTCTGGAAACTACAAAACACTGATGAAAGAAATTGAAGATAACACAGAAATGGAAAAATATTCCATGCTTATGAATTGGAAGAACAAACACTGTTAAAATATCTATACTACCCAAAGCAATCTACACATTTAATGAAGTCCCTATCAAAATACCACCAGCATTTTTCACAGAGCTAGAACAATCTTAAAATTTGTATGGAACCATGAAAGACTCTGACTAGCCAAAGCAACCTTGAAAAAGAAAAGTAAAGCTGGAGGCATCACAATTCTGGACTTCCAAGTTATATTACAAAGCTACTGTGCTCAAGACAGTATGATACTGGCACAAAAATAGACACATACATTAAGGGAACAGAATAGGAAACCCAGAAATGGACCCACAACAATATGGCCAACTAATCTTCAGCAAAGCAGGAAAAAATATACAATGGGAAAAAGTCTCTTCAACAAATAATGTTGGGAAAACTGGACACCTATATGTAAAAGAATAAAACTGAACCACTTTCTTACACCATACACAAAAATAAATTCAAAATGGTTGAAGGGCCTAAATGTGAGAAAGGAAATCATACAATCCTAGAGGAGAACACAGGCAGTAACCTCTTTGACATTGGCCATAGCAACTTCTTACTAGATATGTCTCCTAAGGTAAGGGAATCAAAAGCAAAAGTAAGCTATTGGGACTTCATCAAAATAACAAGTTTCTGCTCAGTTAAGGAAACAATCAACAAAGCTAAAAGGTAACCTATGGAATGGGAGAAGATATTTGCAAATGACATATCTGATTAAAATCCAAAATATATAAAGAACTTATACAACTCAACACCCAAACCCGAATAAAAATCATTCCAATTAAAAATGGAGTATGGGGGCACCTGGGTGGCGCAGTCGGTTAAGCGTCCGACTTCAGCCAGGTCACGATCTCGCGGTCCGTGAGTTCGAGCCCCGCGTCAGGCTCTGGGCTGATGGCTCGGAGCCTGGAGCCTGTTTCCGATTCTGTGTCTCCCTCTCTCTCTGCCCCTCCCCCGTTCATGCTCTGTCTCTGTCTGTCCCAAAAATAAATAAAAAACGTTGAAAAAAAAAATTTAAAAAAAAAAAAATAAAAAAAAAATAAAAATGGAGTATGAATTCAGTCCAATTAAAAAATGGGCATAGGGGCACTTGAGTGGCTAAGTTGGTAAAGCATCCAACTTCGGCTCGGGTCATGACCTCACAGCGCATGTGTTCGAGCCCTGCGGTGGGCTCTGTGCTGACAGCTCAGAGGCTGGAGCCTGTTTCAGCTACTGTGTCTCCCTCTCTCTCTGTGCCTTCCCTGCTCATGCAATCAGTCTCTCTCAAAAATAAACAAACATTTTAATGTGAATAGAACATGAACAGACATTTTCCCAAAGAAGATATACAGATGACCAATGGACACATGAAAAGATGCTCAACATTACTGATCATCAAAAAAATGCAGATCAAAATTAAAATGAGATATCACCTCACACCTGTCAGAATGACTAAAATCAACAATACAAGAAACAACAGGAGTTGTCAAGGATACAGAGAAAGAGGAACTCTCTTACACTGTTGGTGGGAATGCAAACTGGTGCAGCCACTCTGGAATATAGTATGGAGATTCCTCAAAAAGTTAAAAATAGAACCTCTTTACGATCCACCAATTGCACTACTAGGAATTTACCCAAAGAATACAAAAATACTAATTCAAAGTTATATGTGTGCCCTGATGTTTATAGCAGCATTATCTACAATAGACAGATTATGGAAACAGCCCAAGTGTTCATGACCAATGAACGGATAAAGAAGAGGTGCAAATAAAAATGAAAAGAAAGCTAGTGTACCCATACTCATATCAAACAAAATAGACTTTAATACAAAGAATGTAATAAAAGACAAAGACAGGCACTACACAATGACATAGGGATCAATCCAGCAAGAAGATATAACATTTATAAATATAAATGCACGCAACATAGAATCATCAAAATATGAAAAACAAATAGTAACAGACTTGAAGGGAGAAATTAACAGCAATGGAATAATAGTAAGGGATTTTAACACCCCACTTACATCAATGAATAGATCATCCAGATAGAAAATCATTAAGGGAATATTGGCCGTAAGTGACACATTAGACCAGATGGACTTAACATGTGCAGAACACTCCATCCAAAAGTAGAGAGTACACATTCTTCTCAAGTGGACGCAGAACATTCTGCAGGACAGATCACATGTTAGGTCACTAAAAAAATAGACTCAATAAGTTCAAGAATACTGAAATTATATCAACTATTTTTTCTGACTAAAATGCTACAAAACTAAAAATCAATTATGAGAAGAAAACTGGGAAAAACTACAAATACATGGTTTACTGAGGCAAATAATGATTCATAGAAGAAATCAAAGGTAAGTTAAAAAAAAACTAGAGACAAATGAGAACAGAAATACAAAATATCAAAATCTATGGGATGCAGCAAAAGGGGTTCTAAGAGGGAAGTGCATAGCAATACAGGCCTACTTAAAAAAAAAAAAAGAGATATCTAGGGGCGCCTGGGTGGCACAGTCGGTTAAGCGTCCGACTTCAGCCAGGTCACGATCTCGCGGTCCGTGAGTTCGAGCCCCGCGTCAGGCTCTGGGCTGATGGCTTGGAGCCTGGAGCCTGTTTCCGATTCTGTGTCTCCCTCTCTCTCTGTCCCTCCCCCGTTCATACTCTGTCTCTCTCTGTCCCAAAAATAAATAAATAAATGTTGAAAAAAAAAAAAAAAAAGAGATATCTTAAATAAACCATTTAAATTTACATATAAAGGAATTACAAAAAGAATAAAAGAAGCCCAAAGTTAGTAGAAACAATAAGAATAATACTAAAGATCAAAGTGGAAATAAATAAAATAAAGGCTAAAAAAAGAAAAATAGAAAAGATCAATAATACTAACAGCTGATTCTTTGAAAGTATAAGCAAAACTGACAAACCTTTACCTAGACTCAACAAGAAAAAAAGAGAGCTCATATAAAGTCAAAAATGAAAAAGAATTTGCAATTTGCAACTGATACCACAGAAAAAGGTCATTAAGAGACTATTATAAACAATTATATGCCAACAAATTGAACAAACTAGAAGAAATGGATAAATTCATAGAAATATACAATCTTCCAAGACTGAATAATGAAGAAACAGAAAATGTGAATAGACTGATTATTAGTAAGGAGATTGAATTAGTATTCAAAAACCTCCCAACAAACAAAAGTCACAGACCAGAAGGCTTTACTGGTGAATTCTACCGAACATTTAAAGAAGATTTAATACCTATCCCTCTCAAATTCTTTCAAAAAATTGATGAGGAAGGAGAGTTTCCAAACACATTTCACAAGGCCAGCATTACACTAATACTGAAACCAGACAAGGACATTACAAAAACAGCAAATTACAGGTCAATACCCTTGATGAACATAGATGCAAGAGTCGTCAACAAAAGTTTAGCAAACCAAATTCAATGACACATTCAAAGGATCATACGCCATGATCAACTGAGATTTATTCCAGGGATGCAAGAATGGTTCAAAATTTGCAAATCAGTCAATGTGATACACCACATGAACAAAATTAAAGATAAAAATCATATGATTATCTCAATAAATGCAGAAAAAGCATTTTAAAAAAATTTGACATTTAGGACAAAAATTCTCAACAAAGTGGGTATGTAATTTAATATCATAAAGGCCATTTATGACAAACCCACAGCTAATATAATACTCAATGACCAAAAGCATGAAAGCTTTTCCTGTAAGACCAGGAACAAGACAAAAATGCCCACTATTCCTACTTTTATTCAACATAGTATCAAAAGTCCTCACCATGGTGGGGCACCTGGGTGGCTCAGTCGGTTAAACGTCCGACTTCGGCTGGGGTCATGATCTCGCGGTCCATGAGTTTGAGCCCCGCATCGGGCTCTGTGCTGACTGCTCGGAGCCTGGACCCTGTTTCGGATTCTGTGTCTCCCTGTCTCTCTGACCCTCCCCCGTTCATGCTCTGTCTCTCTCTGTCTCAAAAAATAAATAAACGTTAAAAAAAAATTAAAAAAAAAAAAAGTCCTCACCATGGAAATTAGGCAAGAAAAACAAATAAAAAGCATAGAAATCAAAAAGGAAGATTTTCACTATTTGCAGATGACAATATTATACATAGAAATCTCTAAAGACTCCACCAAACAAACAAAACAAGAACAATAACAAAAACAATTAGAACTAATACAAAAATTCAGTAAAGTTATGGAATACAAAATTGATATACAGAAACCTGTTAGTTTCTATACACTGATGCTGAACTATCAGAAAGAGAAATCAAGAAAGCAATCTAATTTAGAATTGCATCAGAAAGAGCAAAATACCTCCAAATAAATTTAACCAGGAAGATGAAAGGCCTGGACACTGAAAACTGTAAGACACTAGGGGCACCTTAGCGGCTCAGTCCATTAAGCACCTGACTTGATTTTGTTTCAGGTCATGATCTCAGGGTCATGAGATAGAGCCCAGCACCAGTCTCCATACTAAGCATGGAGCCTGCTTAAGATTCTTGCTCCCTCTCTCCCTGCCACTCCCTACTCATTCTCTCTCTCCCTCTCTCTCTCTCTCCCTTTTTCTCTCTAAAAAAAAAAAAAATTTAAGACAGTAATAAGATAAATTGAAAAAGACACAAATAAGTAGAAAGATATTCCATGCATATGGATTGAAAGAATTAATATTGTTAAAATGTCCATTCTACCCAAAACAATCTACAGATTCAGTGCAATACCTATCAAAATTCCAATGGCATTTTTCACAAAACTAGAACAAATAATCCTAAAATTTGTATGGAACCACAAAAGACTCTGAGTAGACAAAACAATCTTGAGAAAGAACAACAAAGGTGGAGGTATCATCTTCCCTGATTTCAAACCCTACTACAAACCTATATTAATCATACAGTATGGTGTTGGCATAAACACAGATACATTGATCAACAGAACAAAATAAAGAGCCCAGAAAAAAATCCACCAATAAACAGTCAATTAACTTATGACAAAGGAGGCAAGAACATACAATGAGGTGAGGAGAGCTTCTTCAATAAATGGAGTTGGGAAAACTGGACAGCTAACTACATGCAAAAGAATGAAACCGGACCACTATCTTACACCATATACAAAAATCAACTCAAAATGGATAAAAGACTTGATCATAAGACTTAAATCATAAATTTGCTAGAAGAAAACATAGGTAGTAATCTCCTTAACATTGGTCTTTGCAATTTTTTTTGGATCAAACTCCAAAGGCAAGGGCAACAAAAGGAAAAATAAACAAATGGGACTACCTCAAACTACAAAGCTGCTTCTGCACAGCAAAGGAAACCATCAACAAAATGAAAAAGCAACATACTGAAAACAGAAGTTATTTGCAAATCATATATTCCATAAGGGGCTACTATCTAAAATGTATACAACTCAATAACAAAAATAATAATAATAATAATCTGATTTAAAAATGGACAGAGGACTTAAACAGACATTTTTCTAAAGAAGACACACAGATGGCCAACAGACATGTGAAAAGGTGCTCAACACAACTAATCATCACAGAAATACAAATCAAATCCACAATGAAATATTACCTTACACCTGTCAGAATAGCTATTATCCAAAAGATAAGAAATAACAAGTATTGGTGGGATGTGGACAAAAGAGAAAGCTCATGCACTGCTGGTGGGAATGCAAATTGGTGCAGCCACTATGGAAAACAGTGTCTCAAAAAATTAAAAAATAGAGTTACCATATGATCTAGCAATTCCACTTCTGGGTATCTATCTGAGAAAAAAACAAAACAAAAAAAAACCCCCACTAACTCAAAAAGATCTATGTATCCCGATGTTCACTGCAGCATTATTTATAATAGCTAAGACAAGGAAATCTAAGTGTCCATTGATGGATGAACGGATAAAGATGTGATATATGTATATACACGATGGAATGACTTCAGTCATAAAAAAGAATGGAATCTTACATTTGCAACAATATGGATGGACTTTGAAGATACTAAGTTAAGTGAAATAAGTCAAACAGAGAAAGACACATACTGCATAATTTCACTTATATGCGGAATCTAAAAAACAAAACAAACAAATGAAACAAAATTAACCCCAGACACGCTGATAAAGAGAACAGAGTGGGAGTTGTCACAAGGGAGGGTGGTTGGGAGGAGAGGAGGCAAAATGGGTGAGGGTTAAGTACAAACTTGTGGTTATAAAATAAGTCATGAGGATGTAATGTAAGCATGGGGGATATAATCAATAACACTGCATTAACATTGGAGGATGAGAGATGGTAACTAGACTTATGGTGGTGACCATTTCACAATGTATACGAATGTCACATCACTATGTTGTACACCTGAAACTAATAGAGCTTTGTATGTCAACTATATCTCAATAAGTGGGGGGAAAAAAAAGTTCCCATCATGAGGAAAAAATGTAACTATGTGGTGATGAATGTTAACTAAATTTATTGTAGTGATCATCCGGGACACACACAATTATCAAATCATCATGTTGTATTCCTGAAATTAATATAATGCTATATGTCAACCATATCTCATATTAAAAAAAAGAAAAGAAAATATATCAACATATTTTTTACCATACATATTTCTCTTTTAAACAGCTTTACTGAGCTATAACTAATATGTAAAAAGACAACGTGATTAATATAAACAATTTGATGACTTTGGACAAATATGCCCACAAACCATCACCACAGTGAAGATAATAAACATATCCATCACCTCCTAAAGTTTCCCCATGCTCCTTTTTTTGTTTTATTTTGTTTTGGTTTGGTTCGGATTTTATTTTGTTTTGTGGTAAGAACAGTTAATGTAAAATCTGCCCTCTTAACAATTTTTTAAAGTGTGAAGTTAAGTATTGCTATGTATAGGCACAATGCTGGACAGCAGATCTCTAGAACTTAGTCATTTCACAAAATCAAAACTTTACATACATGCAACTTCCCATTTCCCCTGCACCCCACCCCCAGTCCCAGGCACCCACTATGCTTCTCTCCATTTCTCTAAGTCTGATTATTTTAGATATTTCATAGGAGTGAAATCATGCAATATTTTTTTCCCACCAACATGTTTTTAAGATTACAAATCGCTTTAAAATTGAAGTTTATGATTCCTAAACCAAAAGTCAGTCAACTTTAAATGAAGTTATAATAATAGTAGAGATATCATTTCCAAGGAAAATCCATAAGGCCAAAGCAAAAATCTTCTGGCTAAAGATTTAAATATGAAAACCCCCCAAAAAAGTAAGCTTAATGGAGCAAAAATGAAGTAAAGTCTGTCTACCCAGGAGCCCACTCACAATACAGGTTTCTGCCATAGCCTCAAAGAGATTCTAATGTGTTTTGACATATTTATCTGTGGGAGACTCTGTCACTGCATTAGCATTCTTCAAATTATTTTTACATTTAAATTGATTTCAATTACATGGACGTTTCAAAACATTAATATTCATTTGAGATATTTTTGATATCTTCTCGGTGTACTAAACTCTTTTAGGAACTGGTTCATAATTAACCCACACTACAGTGTAACTACTGAAGAACAATCCTATGAAACACTGATTAGTATATGAGCCTTTTTGCATATGCTCAAAGTGCCTAAATTATAAATACTCCATTGACAAAGAGTTCACACATACAAACTGTTTCATCAAGATTTCACTTTCAGATTTCTCTCTCTCCCGTTGTTTGAGAATAAGTAACTTGGATGGCAGAAAAGCTCAAGTGATGAACACATCCATTGAGTCATTATGAGAGAAAGAGAGGGATTTGATTGGTCCTTTGAGAGAGTTAGAGGAAGGGTATAGAGTCTGAAGGGGAAAAAAAGACAATAAACTGAGCCCTTCTTGTGGATCCTAAAAGACGCAGAGTGAATGGAATGGATGTCCTATGGAAACTTACAGAAAAACTAAACTGATTTGCGCAAATAGAGGCAGTGTGGACGCTTTCAGGAGCCATAGGCAGAGGGAACCACGGACATTTAACACAGAGAAATTAACAGAATTTATGGTTTGGAGTGATGGAATTACTAATTGTTTGAAACAATGCCATCTAAATCTCACTGGGCAGAGAAACCCACATGTTATTTGGGATACATGAGAATTAAATGAAATAATATATAAAATACTTGGCACTTAGAAGGCATTTAAGAAGCAGTAGTCACAACTATTAAGTTATCTTATGTAGGCTTTGCAATTTATCTAAACTTGGGTTGAACAAAAGATTTGGGGCTGTATTCCCCAAGACTTAGTCTGGAAAGCAAGATTAGGCAACACTGCCCCCTCGTGGTTTACTTTGTCCTCTAGAAAGCTCATCATCATTAGCAGACATGGAAATGAATGTAGTAAGGCTGAATTCCTGCATTTGGTTGAGGTCCAGTGATCCAAGGGAAAGACGGTGTACTTAATGTTCCAATGGAATAAGATATTGTATGAAAGCTTGGAAGTTTCCCTAAAATTGTATTAGACTACATAGAACTCTTTAAACTAGAGAAAAATCCACTGAGTTAAGAATGGTCCAGATGGGGCAGTAGGTAGAGATTCCAGAAGAACCAGTAGTACCACGTAAAGGTCGAAGCAGCCTTAATCATCCCTTACCTGACCTGCCAAAAGTTCTGTCCTCTGAAAATATAAAGGTGCAACATTAGAGGAAGTCAGCATTACCTAGGATGTAACAGCGTTAGAGTTGAAAATAGCAAGTTAAGATGATTTCCCAGCCAGTGGAAAAGAAGATTAATAAGTCAGTGGGGTAAAGGAGGTGGACAGCAGCACAAACAGGTTCTGTGAGTGGCATGGAGGTCAGCACAGCAGAGGATCTCAGCACAAGCACAGGCAGAGGTTAAAGCTGGTCCAGCTGGTCCAGCAAAAATAGGAGTAGACAGATTGCTGTTGTGCAGGCAGCACTTTACAGAATTGCCCTCATTCATTTCGAGCGAGGGATCCTAGAGACAATTCAAAGGAGATCTAAAGGAGAGGGAGCCTTTCATTAAGACTTTGTCATGGAACACATTCACAGGCCAGGTTACCATTTATATCCATTTCATAGATATGGATACTAAGATTCAAATTCACACAAGCACAAAGATGAGGAGGTGGATATATGTGATATTAATTTATCTTTTATTTATACCAACCTGCCTCCTTTTAAAAAAATCTCGGGTACTTAGAGACATGTGTTTCTCTGTTCCTTTCAATTTTAAAATTTTCTTATTTTACATTACACTCAATTACATACGTTCCTTCAAATCATTTTCTGCAGTAGGCAGGGTATAAATATTACATAAACAAAACAACATATTTCTATAGGAAAATACGTTACAAGTTCTGAACAACAACTGACCTACATACTTCAAACTTCATACTACTTCATACTTGATATTTACATACCTACATACTCCATATTTGATTTTGGTCAATCAGAGGATCCTTTAACAATCTACCAACATGTCCAATGAAAATAATTGTAAATAAATACTATTCTGTATACTTTACTTTGAAAAGACTATTCTGAAAAGTTCTATTATCTTTCCTTGGTAGACATCTTCCAAAACATAGTGAATTTTAAAATTTACGTATATATTATTTACTTATTTTTAATGTTTATTTTTGAGACAGAGAGAGACAGAGCATGAGAGGGGGAGGGGCAGAGAGAGAGGGAGACAGAATCCCAAGCAGGTTCCAGGCTCTGAGCTGTCAGCACAGAGCCCGACACGGGGCTCGAACTCACGGACCACGAGATCATGACCTGAGCCAAAGCCAGATGCTTAACCGACGGAGCCACACAGACGCCCCTAAAATTTGTATATATTTTAAAGAAACCTGATGTGACAAGGTTATACTCCTAGAATTACATATTCTTGCAGAGATTTTTGGCCTAAACTTCCAGTGAGACAGACATAAGTAGAATTGAAAATAATGCTTCAGTCACTAAGATATTTATTAGTATGTTAAATGTAAAAGATAATCTTCCCATAACAAATTTAAAAAGTCCAATAATTAAGTTCCTTTACTATAAAGCAGGGTAAAAGAGGGCAACAAATGTTTTCTAGTTCTTCCATAGGACGACAGCATGGACAATAACAGATTTAAATTAAATTAGATAGGCTGGGATCCACTGAATTATAGCTCTGGTTGCTTATCATTTATACAGTGCCTACCAGTGTGAGTTTGATTTCTGGATCAAATGTAAACGTTTTCATTTAATTATTTACTAACCGAAGTTAATTTTTTCTGTATCTGTTCCCCTTTGGAAAATAAAGGCAGTCCTCAGGCAATTTACATTTGACTCTTGAATTATCCTCACACTTCTGTGTGGAGCAACGTGCCTGGTTCAGTGAAGCTTAATTTCCAGCCCACACAGCACACCCCACCAAAGGAGCTTTCGTTTGATAGTTACCATGTCCCTCTCAGTGTAGGCAAGAGGCACTCAAAGCTCTGAGAAAAACGTGAAACATGGGTACAATGAAGATGGGTACAAGAGCAGTCCTAATCCTGTCACTCTAGTATTTCAAGCAGAAAGAGAATTAATACAAGGAATTAGGTGCTTACCAAGCTGTCAGAATCACCAGAGGAATAGAGAGGTCAGGAAATTCAGCCAGTAGCATTCAGGATCTACCATTACCTCTCAGAGATTTGAAAGTTTATAGTACCCACTGGAAAATGCTGCCAGTAGTCAGACTTTCCTCTAGCACTGAGGTCAGTCACAGGATACTTCTAGAGGCCCCTGACCTCACATCAGCTGAAGCCCACATATCTTACCATGACTGCCAACAGGTGTAATAATGGCTTTTTGGTTCTCTCTCTCACACCTTCCAAATCTCACAAAAATGCTGCTAATTAGAAAAATCCGTGCTTTCCCTGTCAGGGGCTGGAAGTTCTCAGGCAGTGTACAGACTTACAATCACTAGCATGGTGTTGGCAGAAAAAGACTCTAGGGTCCTATAAGAAGCACTTGTTGTCAGGGAAAAGGAATCTGAATTGGTGACCCAGGCTTATTCAGTGAGGCTTGGTTCTGGCACAACATGTAGCTGAGGTTGGATGTTCATTCTAGTCGATTAGGGCCACACTCTGAAAACTATAGCTGAGCATGTGAGTACAAACCAAAAAGATTCAGCTTTAAGAGAAAATATGGACCACCCTTGGCTGAAGGAGTGAGGTTAACCTCCATCAGAGGACCCTTGCAAGGAACTGGACCAGCAAAGCATAAGAGCAGTGGTGAGCTCTGCCAAACCAATTTACAAGAGCAACACCACGCAGCAGCTACAGAAACAACGGCAGCAGAAAAATGAGTCCCGCTACTGAATCAGTCAATTTCCAATTCTCCTGGGGGGGCAAGTGAAAGGAAGATCTGCCTCTATGAGTAATCTGCTGGAGTCACTGAACAATTTAGGAGAGAGGGAAAGAAAGATTCTAGATGTCCTGCCATTTTGGAAATCATGAAATTGAGTTGGCTTTAATTTAAAGTTTTTTTTTTAAGTTTCCAGATAAAGATGGTAAATTAATGCACTTACAGACCTCTTCTGTCTTCCTAAAGCCCAATAAGCTGTATTTATATATATATGAAGGCATAAAGTTGCATGGACAAAGAGCATTTGGAAAGGAGACAAAAACCACAGAGTTTTGGAAGCTAGAATGCAGCTGGATGAGTGGCAAATTACTTGGCAAATCTGAGAAAACTGAATTCTAAGCCAGCAATAGGAAAAGCTGAGAAACAACCCAATATATGCGACAGAATCCCCCAAAGACCCAAGATTTAGCAGACCAAGTACCTCTGGAAGACCTGGGAGTAAAAGTGATGATAAAAACTGCAGGATTGTTTCAAAGTCATTTCTGAGAAACAAAGAGACCTCTTGGACCCTCACCAACTTTGTGAAGCTGGACAGCCAACCCTCTCTCTTTCTGGCAAACTTGAAGTTACTCTGCAGAGAGTATAACTGAGGTTGTCTCTACTAAAGGGTGACTAGGCAGAGCTACAGGCAGAGGTACCATAACAAAAGTGGGGGAATTAAATGAAAGTTTCCATACTCAACTCCATGTTGAGACTTCAGCATTCTTCTTACCCACCGTCTCCCCCTGAACCCACTTCTCAGAATGCCAGCTGTGGAGACTATACCCTCCAGGCAGGAGGTCAGAAGCACCTTTCCTGGGCAATCGTGCAAGCCCAAAAGAAAGCCTTAAAAATACTCTCAGAAAGGAGTTCCCAAAGAAACATTCTAGTCAAATTATTCTACTCTGAAGCCTATAGTCCCTGTGCCCCACACATGCACATCGCTTCCAAAGTGGATTTTTTCATTCTTCTGTATGTTGCTGTCCAGTTCTCCCAGCACTGTTTGTTAAAGAGACTGTCTTTTTTCCACTGGATATTCTTTCCTGCTTTGTCAAGGATTAGCTGGTCATAATTTTGTGGGTCCAATTCTGGAGTCTCTATTCTATTCCATTGTTCTATGTGTCTGTTTTTTTTTTCCAATACCATGATGTCTTGATGATCACAGCTTTGTAGTAGAAGCTAAAGTCTGGGATTGTGATGCCTCCTGCTTTGGTCTTCTTCAATATCACTTTAGCTATTCAGGGTCTTTTGTGGTTCCATACAAATTTTAGGATTGCTTGTTCTAGTTTCAAGAAGAATGATGGTGCAATTTTGATTGGGATTGCATTGAATGTGTAGATTGCTTTGGGTAATATTGACACTTTAACAATATTTATTCTTCCAATCCATGAGCAGGGAATGATTTTCCATTTCTTAGTATCTTCTTCAATTTCCTTCATAAGCTTTCTATAGTTTTCAGCATACAGATCTTTTACATCTTTGGTTAGGTTTATTCCTAGGTATTTTATGATTCTTGGTGCAATTGTGAATGGGATCAGTGAGAAAGAATGAAATATGGCCTTTTGTAGCAACGTGGATGGAACTGAAGAGTGTTATGCTAAGTGAAATAAGTCATACAGAGAAAGACAGATACCATATGTTTTCACTCTTATGTGGATCCTGAGAAACTTAACAGAAGACCATGGGGGAGGGGAAGGGGGAAAAAAAAGTTAGAGATGGAGGGAGGCAAACCATAAGAGACTCTTAAAAACTGAGAATAAACTGAGGGTTGATGAGGGGTGGGAGGGATGGGAACATGGGTGATGGGCATTGAGGAGGGTACCTGTTGGGATGAGCACTGGGTGTTGTAAGGAAACCAATTTGACAATAAATTTCATATTTTAAAAAAAGTGGGTTTTTGTTGCCTTCTTCTTAAATATGAATGGCCAATAAAGATATTTGAGGCAAGAATCTAAATGACAGAAAGTGGCCAAACTAGACACGCATAAATGCAACCTGAGGGAAAAAAAGACTTTACTGGAAGCTGAAAAATGAAATTAAAAATAGAATTGATTTTCTCAGAGGAAAAAAAAGAAGTTATTACATCAGCCAATCAAAAAAGGAATGATATATTAATTAAGGTAATACTAACTGTTATAATGGAGACATTGTGGCATCTCAAAATAGCTTAACATCATAGGCATTTATTCTTACCTATATAAAGTCCAGCTAGTAATGGGATAGGGGGAAGGGCTCTGTTCCACATAGTTACTCCCACTCCCTGGCTCCCTCCCCATTTGTGACTTCTCCGTCCCTTTGGTCATTAGAGTTCTATTCATGTGACAAATGATGAAAGAAATGGCACAGGAAACATACTTCCTAACTCTTTGTCTTAAAAGAACATATGCTATTTTTGTTCAATTTCCAATGGCATGATGCAAAGGGAGATCAGAAATGTGGTCCCTGACTGAGCAGTCACTTTCCATCAGCAATTTTATTTTAAGGAAAGAATACAAATCTATATTGGATAGCTGACTGTTTGTGTCATGCTATTGGGGAAAAAAATAGAAGATAGAAACCATTCAGAACACAAAAAAATAGCTCTCGGAAAATAAAAGTGTAACAGCAGTCATTAAATATACAATGTAAGAGTTGTAAGATAAAACTGAGAAAACACGGCAGAAAGTGTAGCAAAAGGGCAAAAAGATGAAAAATAGGACAGAAACATTTTTAAAAAATTAGAAGTCAATCCATAAAATCTAACATGAAAAGGTATTCCAGAAAGAAAAATACAGGGAAAAATAATAATCAACTAAATAATTTAGGACAAATTCACAGAACTGGAAAAAAGAATCAACTGATTGAAAAATTTCACCAAAGGTCTGACATGATAGATAAAATAGACTTAGACCAAGATACATTACATGATGTTTCCAATCTCTGGGGACAACAAAAAGATTTTAAAAGTTTTAGGAGCAAAAAAATCCTAGTTCATACAATGATAAAAAATGAGAGTGGCATTGGACTTCATAATACTAAAATGGAAGCTAGAGGAGAGGGGAGCACTGCAATCAGAATTGGAACATTCAACCTAGAATTCCACACCCAGCCAAACTGGCAATTGAGAGTGATGATATAATAATAAAGACAGCTTCAAACACGCAAGGCCTCAAATAATTTATCCATCATGCAACCTTTTTCCAGGACACTACCAGAAATTGTGTTCCACCAAAACACGGAAGGAACTAAGAAAAGAAATAACAGAGAGCTGGGAGAATAGGACCCAACCTGAAAGAAAAATAAAGAAAATCCTCAGGATGACGGAGAACAGAGGTTTCACAACAGTTACTGTATTGGGCCTAGATTTCAACCGATCTATATAGGAGCAGAGAGAGGTGTTATTAAAAGGATGAAATTCACAGCACACCCGCAATATCGACATTACAGTGAGAGGATATTTCAGTAGTGGCAGGAAAAGTTGAGAGAGGGAGAGAGAGAGTCTCCCTCTCTCTCTCTCTCTCTCTCTCCCCCGCGCGAGAGAGGAGTAGCAATAGTAGCAGTAACAGCAACAGTACTCATAGCAGTATTACAAAAGATATTAATTTAACTGAAGCCTGACTGAAGGAAAAGAATAAATTAAAGAATATAAGAGCATGTCTGAAATACTAGTAATATATAATTGAGTAGTCAGGTGAAATGATAGATTTTGTAAAATGTGTGGTTCTGCCTTAAAACATATAGGTTGATTATTTTAATTTTTCACGTTCCATATTGTTGCACTCTTCAGAAACACATCTATGAAAGCAGAAGATGGCCTACGTTGCCAGTATGGAGACAGACACAAATTTCCTGTCCGAATGTGGTCTAGGTGTTACCTTCTCGTAATCGTTGCCTTTAATAGGCACCATTAATTGAAATCATTTGGTAGATGCTCTAAAAGTACTGGCAACAATTTCAAACTTTTATTAAAATTTTGATCTTCTAAAGTTTAAATTATGTCCTTTGAGGCAAGGTATTGGCAGTTCTCTGTGAACGTTCTGCAAAATGAAATTAATCTTTAATAATTAAGAATAGGAAAGGCAACTTGGAACTCCGCAAAAGTAGGAGACTTACCTATCCATCTGGTACAATTTGTGCCAGCCACGGCAATTAGTACAGATTTAATACTTACCAGAAAATTTCTATAAGTAAAAATAAATAAATAAATAAATAAATAAGCCATATTACCCTGGCCTAGCTTACTCAATTTTATAAATCAGCTTTAATATTCATACCATAGCAGCACTTATATGAGAGGAAAATATAACCCCTGCCTTATGTAAGCCAGGTTTTTTTATTCTTATATATGCATCTTTGCTCAATCTCTAACTGTTAAAGACACCAAAATACACTCCCACCCACCTCCACAGCAAAAATTGCAAGTTTGGATCCGATAACAGCCTGAGGCACTGGTTAAGAGGAAAGGTTTAGGAGGGTTTCCCAAAGGGCATCTTGTGAATCACATACCTAAGAACTGTCTGAAGTATTTGTTAAAAATGAAAATTCCTGGGCCCTGCCACAAAACAACAGATTCAAAATCTGTATGGTAGATCTGAAATCTGATTTTTATTTTATTTATTTATTTATTTATTTATTTATTTATTTATTTAGCAATATGCCCTGTGATTCTCACGCAGCTGAAATTTAGAGATGCACTGCTTTAGGATGTGGGATACAAAGGTCAAATCACTACAGAAGTCAGTGTCACAGACTTCAAGCAAAAGCAAGGGACTCATGCTCAGACGCGAAGCAGGATAAGTATCCTTTGGAAGCCACAGAGTCACTAAAATTGAAGAACAAGGAAGCAAGCTTTGAAAATACAGTTTGCAGGGGCTAAGAATCAAGGAGATCAAACATGCCAACATAAATAAGGTTCTTCCTCACTTTCTGCAGAAGCAGACGCTAGTGATTGTGGACATTCTTAAATCTGCATTATTATTTTATTACTTTCATGACACTAACTTTCTAAATTTTATTTTTATTTTTATTTTTTTATTTTTTTTAACGTTTATTTATTTTTGAGACAGAGAGAGACAGAGCATGAACGGGGGAGGGTCGGAGAGAGGGGGAGACACAGAATCCAAAACAGGCTCCAGGCTCTGAGCTGTCAGCACAGAGCCCGACGCGGGGCTCGAACTCACGGACTGCGAGATCATGGCCTGAGCCGAAGTCAGCCGCTCAACCGACTGAGCCACCCAGGCGCCCCATAAATTTTATTTTTAAATAAAGAATTGAAATAAAGCAATGTGTTTTGATGGTCTCTAACTGTTAGGATTGAGTATAGATGTCTGTATAGGAAATAACTCTGGCTTAAGCAAGATGAGAGTTTTATTTTCCTCTCATGATAAAGCAGGTTCATAATTTCTTGAGGAGCCCATGCTTCTTCCAGGTCTCTGCTATACCATCCTAACAGTCTGGCTACGTGCTTGTGCTTATGCTTATATTATGGATGCTGGGCCTCTAAGCATCCTGTCCTGTTCCAGGCAGCGGGAAGGAATAATGGCAAAAATGTGCATATCAACCAAATCAGCCTCCTTTTTAAGGCAGTTTCCCAGAAGTTCTATGAAACAACTTCCAGATACACTTTATCAAACAGTTCCCATTGGCTATGTAAAGAAGCTTATAAAATGTAGTTTTGGCCGGCCACATTGCAATCTCCAGTGAAACTGGGGTTCCATTGCACAAAAAGAGGAGGAGAATGGATATTGAATAGGTACCTGAAAGTATAAATTCTGCCCTTCACTTACTATCTGACTATGTGAAATTCACCCATCTTCCCTGGTCTTCAGTTTTCTCATGTGTAAAACAGAAACTGACACTTTTCAGGATTGTTACAACATTTAAAGATAACATAGGTAAAAGTATTGACACACAGTAGAGATTTAATAAATGAATCAATTACCAAGAATAGCTCTAATTTCTAAAATATATTTCTGTACTTATTGAACACTGTTGTTGAAAGGCGAATTATCTGATCGGGTATAATACCACCGAATACTGAAACTACCTCACACTGCCTTGCCAGTGCGGTTCGGTTATTGCATTCTATCTCACTTCATTATCTCCATCCTGCCCTCTGGAGAAGTACCAGTTAGGAGTGAACACACTCTTACAAGGCTAGTCAACTGGTAAAGAAAATGAAGTATCTAGGAATAACTGAAAAGACTAACAATAAAGATATCCACACAGCATATGTGATATACAATCCACATCCATATAACCCTTTGCTCTCCACCAAAGCAATGGCCTCTTTAGCCTAATAGACAGTTTGTCTTAAAGACATACCACTTTGGGGCGCCTGGGTGGCTCAGATGGTTAAGCGGCCGACTTCAGCTCAGGTCACAATCTCGCGGTCCGTGAGTTCGAGCCCCGCGTCGGGCTCTGGGCTGATGGCTCAGAGCCTGGAGCCTGCTTCCGATTCTGTGTCTCCCTCTCTCTCTGACCCTCCCCCGTTCATGCTCTGTCTCTGTCTCAAAAATAAATAAAACGTTAAAAAAAAAAAAAAAAAAGACATACCACTTTCCTTTTTTAAAAATTGTATCTCCAGGCTTCTCCAGTAATATTTCTACAAGGAGACTACAGGATCTAAGCATTTCTATTCCACTATTGTTCATTTCTCTACTTCTGTTCGTTTTGTTTTGTTTGTTCATTTTTTGTTCTTGTTTGTAGATCAAACATATGACCACAAAGTCCTCCCATTCCAGGATGCAAGTCCCTTTGCAATGTGATTTAGTATCCTTCTGTCAAGAGTTAGAGTTTATTCCTCTACCTCTTGAAACTAGGCTGGTCTTGGACTTGCTTTGACCAGTGGAAGGTGGCAAAAGTGAGACGATGTAACTTACAAGACTAGATATGTCTTATTAAGCTTTATAGCTCTGGCTTCACCCACATGGAACACTGTTCTGAGGCTGCCATGTGATAAGAAAGTAGGTCTGGGGGCGCCTGGGTGGCTCAGTCGGTTAAGCATCCGACTTCGTTAGGCTCAAGTCACGATCTCACAGTCCGTGAGTTCGAGCCCCGCGTCGGGCTCTGTGCTGACAGCTCAGAGCCTGGAGCCTGTTTCAGGTTCTGTGTCTCCCTCTCTCTCTGACCCTCCCCCCCTCACACTCTGTCTCTCTCTCTCAAAAATAAATAAACGTTAAAAAAAAAAAATTAAAAAAAAAAAAAAAAGAAAAAGAAAAAAGAAAGTAGGTCTGGCCTACGTGGAGGCAGACATAGGTGCCCCGGAGGGTAACCAGCACTGACTGCCAAACAGGTGAGTTAGACCATCTCAGACCTGCTAGCCCAAGAGATTCTCCAGCTGAACGTAACCGCGTGAGTGACTGAACCCAGAAGAAACCAGCGGAGAAAGCACCCAGCCAACAGACCAAATGGTGAGAAGTAATAAATTGTTGTTATTGTAAGCCATTAAGCTTTGAAGGGATTTCTTACACAGCAATATAAACTGAAGTATCATCACCTTGTGAAGAAAAACACTGAAGCTTATATTTCCTTTACAGTGATCTTTACCCTGCGAAAAGAAGCCTAATACAGTCCTAAGCACATGATGGGTGCTTAATAATTGTGAAATGAATGAATAAGTATATCATGGTGAACTTCCTTTAACTCAATAAAGATCCATAGCTTATAATCTGCTCATCATTAAATCTCCACCAGAATCAAGATCAGAGCACCATCTATTGGCCAGCAGATAATTGTGAAGAGGCAAAGCAGCTAAGCAGGGATGAGTTCACACTCCCTTCATTTTAATGTGAAATTTAATAATTTAGTTAACACTTCTGTGTGAGCCATATGCTTCTTTTAGAGAAGAAGATCATTATATAGATGTGCTGGGGGGTTTCTGCATCTTCTCTCTTTTATAGTAGGAACAACTTCAATATACAATAGTTTCCACTATTTGATTGTTATTTAAAAAGCTACCCCCAAAACAAAAGTCACCCTTTATGAACTCAGACTCTGCACTATCAAATGAGATTACTCATAACTTCTCCTAATTGTATATCTAGTGAATATCAGAAATCCCCAGGAATTTACATGGCTCAAAAGGAAATATTTTAGGAATATCTTAATTAAGAATTGTTTTTAATTGCTACAATGAAAGATCAGGAAACTACCCTTTGAAATCTTTCCAGTCTAAAATCACTGTGTCTGTGTTCTGTGATGTAGAACTTCAGTGCATCAATTGCCCATTTGAGTGTTGGAGTAAACCCAAATTGTCTTGCTAGGAAAATCTTGGCCTTTTGTACAAAATCACATCAGGCACATATCCACCAAAGATCATGTGGCCTTTGAATCAGATGTATGTGCTGTTGGAAAAGAACATTCTCCTTCTACTGCTAACCTTTTTTTTTAGGTTTATTTATTTATTTTGAGACACAGTGTGTGCACCATCAGAGGAAGAGAGAAAGAGAGAGAGAGAGAGAGAGAAAGAGAGAGAGAGAGAGAGAGAGAGAGAGAGAGAGAATCCCAAGTAGGTTCCGTGCTATCAGCACAGAGCCTGACGTGGGGCTCAAGTTCATGAACCCTGAGATCATGACCTGAGACAAAATCAAGAGTCAGAAGCTTAACTGACTGAGCCACACAGGCCCCCCCTTACTGCCAGTCTTCATGCAGCAGTAGAAATGAGAGGGAGCACCCAGCTATACCTCACTTCCACAAACCATTTGGTCCCTTTTAATTGGTATTTTTATAGACCTAATTCCCAGATTGAATAAGTGGTCAGGGATTCCTTTATGAAAACTGACTTCCTCGGTAGTTAGGGGACTCCTTCTCTGAAAGCTGTTTTATGTTTTTCTTTTTCTGTGGTCATGGGCTTCTTGTGACAGAGGACTCCCTGTGGTGTAAGAGTTCCTTGTGATGCAAGGAAGGCTGTGGTTAGGGTACCTTGGAACACAGCAGGGCTCTGGACAGAGATAACTTGTTTCAAAGAGGGGTTTGGACCAGAGGTGACACAGGGCGAACTGCAGACACTCTTGGAAGAGTGTGATGTGGTCCTCATTAATAACTAAATGTCAGAAGAGCTATCAGCTGACTTTGAAGTATATACAGAATCTGTGCACTTAACCTTATGACCAGGAAATAAAATTCAAAATTCCTTTGATTTCTTATCCAAACGTGTGTGTTGGGGGGAGGGGGGAGTGGGAATGAGAGAGAGACAGAGTGAGTGAGAAACAGAGACAGAGAGAGATACAGAGACAAGAGAATACCACTACTATACTAATTCTGAACAGTTGCCTGAAGGCTATGCCATACTTCCATTCCTCTAAATACTCTAAAATGTATTCCCAAAGCAAGCCAGATCATAGAAGGAAAGGAAACGTGTATTTCATTATTTTAAGCATCGCATAATCTGTTTCATTTGAGCAACCACCATCTTTTGTTAGGACTGTCTGCGATGTGCACTTGCCTGGTCTTAAGCTTTGAAGGGATTTCTTACACAGCAATATAAACTGAAGTATCATCACCTTGTGAAGAAAAACACTGAAGCTTTTATTTCCTTTACAGTGATCTTTACCCTGTGAAAAGAAGCTTAATACAGTCCTAAGCACATGATGGGTGCTTAATAATTACTTGTGAAATGAATGAATAAGTATATCATGGTGAACTTCCTTTAACTCAATAAAGATCCATAGCTTGTAATCTGCTCATCATTAAATCTCCACCAGAATCTCCTTTACATATTTTCATACCCCTCTAAAGCATTCTCTATCCACCAGTCAGGCTGTTCTTTGAAAACTGCAAATCCTATCTTCCCAGGTGTCTGCTTAAAACCTTCTGTGACTTCCTATTGGACTTTACATTAAAGACAAAATCTTTAACATTATCCATAGGGCTAGGCATGACCCCATTACCACCTACCTCTTCAGTTTTTTTCTAGGTCATTGGGCTCCTTTCAGTAACCTGATGGAATTATAAGGGAGGACGTCCAGTATATAATGTTCCTCTTCCCTATGTGAGTTCTAAACCAACTGCTTTGGCAAAAGGGCAAGATAAATGAGAGACTTAAAAAGAAAAGTCTTTATCATGTATTGCATTGATATTGGAGAATGCAGCCTTTAAATGAAGGGAATTTCTGAGAACTATGTTTACCCTCAGAAACAGGCAGTGCTGAATCATTTTCCTCATGCCCATGGGCATAGCCTCAACTACTAAGTTTAAGTCCTGGCGGAAGCTTAGAAGAGCCTAGGTTACACTGCAGTATCAAATGATTCCCAACTCTCAATAGCTTGAAGCCACAAAGGCATATTTCTTGCTCATTTAACACATCCATCCGAGGGCAGCTGAGACGCTGCTCTATATTCCAGTCCTGTCTCCAGGACCCAGACTGAAAAGACAATCACCCTCTCAAACTTTGCTGGTTGCCACTGCAGAAAGAGAAGACAGGCTTCTGAAAACTCCTTTGTCTTCCTAGCAATCACATGCTCTGCTCCAAAAATGAGTCACACAACTTTCAACCTCAACCCGGTGGCCGGAACTAATAAAATGGCCCTACCAGGAAATTTAGGCTTCCATATGCCCCGAGATGAAGAATGGGTGTGGGTGGGAAAAAACTATGAATATTTCCATGGCCAAGAGCAACTGTGGACAGATGCTCTCCACAGGCATGTCAGCCTCCTAAGTGAAAGGCGCTAAGCTCTATATACCAAAAGTTACCACTCAGAATTTCGTGGAGATGGATAAGACGTTTTTAGGCGGAATCCTTTTCATGGAAACCAGGTAAGCAGGGACGAGGTGTTTCCCCTTACACAACTCATTGTGAAAATTCATGATTTGAATTCAACTGGGATTAAAAAGGAAGCACAATTTGAATCAGGCATTCTTCTAAGAATGTTTCTCACATGGAGAAACAAATTATATAGAGCATGCCAATTATGTAGGAGGTTCCCAACAA
The DNA here is from genome assembly GCF_028018385.1 of Neofelis nebulosa. Taxonomy (NCBI): domain Eukaryota; kingdom Metazoa; phylum Chordata; class Mammalia; order Carnivora; family Felidae; genus Neofelis; species Neofelis nebulosa. The sequence goes on from NC_080786.1 coordinate 116,741,572, forward strand.
ATGATATAACCAAAGCGGATCCAAGAAATTACAACGTAGGATTAATCCTCAAGGAACAAAGAGAGAGAATTGTTTTTGCAACCCATTTTTTATAAAGTTTTTTTCCATGAATTCCCCAAAGGAAGACTCTGGGACAATTAACAGTACAGTCCTTTTCCTGATATGCTCTTAACTGAAATGTTCCACCCACACAGAAAAGTATACAAATCATAAAGGCCTGGAATATTTTCACAAAATAAATACATCTGGGGAACCTAAGCACCCAGAACGAGAACCAGAACATTGTATTACCTCTAGGCTCCCCACTCTCCTCATGTTTCCCTTCAGTCACTAAAATAGCACCCCTCCATACACGACACTACAGAGAGCAATTATGCCGTTGAGGAGGAGACTGGGAGTGGAAGGGTGGTTAAGGAGGAAATTTCATATTTTGCAATGTGTTGTTTTAATTTTGCATATCAAGAATATAACCGTATATTAACTTTTAAATAAAACAATTTAAACCCTCCTATCTTGACCCAGTGATTCCCCTTGACGATTCTATAGTACCAGGCTCCACTCAGGTGCAGTGATTATGAGCACAGACTCTGGAGTAAGAGAGAAATGAGTTGAAGTCATGTGTTACTAATCAGGAGCAGCTTCCAGGCCTTGGCCAAGTTACTCAAATTCCCAAAGCCTGAGTTCCATCTCTATAAAATTATGATAATAATAACTAATTCATAGGGGTGCCTGGGTGGTTCAGTTGGTTAAGCATCTGACTCTTGATATTGGCTCAGGCCACGATCTCTCACAATCGTGAGATGGAACCCCACATTGGGCTCGGAGCCTGCTTGGGATTCTCTCTCCCCCTCTCTCTCTGCTCCTCTCCAACTTGTTCTTTCTCTCAAAATAAATAGATAAACTTTAAAAAAATAACTAATTCATAAAAAATTAAGTGAAAAGTAAAGTAAATTAGTAAAGTAGTTAATATAGTACCTGAAACACATTACGAGTTCTATAAATTGTACCTTTTATTATTCTATGGAATAAAAATGTCAGGTAACTGGCCTTTGGAGATTAAAGAATATAATATACTCTATTTAAAACATGAAATTAAAAACATAGCTATTCTCTTTTTACTTGAAGTAGTTGAAGATAATGAGTAGTATTTACCATTCACAGTGTCTGAGAAACACAAGCTAGCTAACAGTATCTTAGAAATCATCAGATTCATTTATCTGCTTGTTAGTTTACACAAATGAATAAACTGAAACCAAAACAGGCAATGATTTCTTTTTACTCACACCATTTGTTCCCAAAAAAGTTGAGAACCTGATCTCAATTTCTCTGACTTCCAGTCCAGTGCTTTCCCTACTATGCCATGATCCATTCACTCAGCCATACCCAAACAGAGCTAACAGTTACTGAGTGCCTCATAAGTACATGCCAGTAAAATTCAGACTAAAATGACTACCCCAGGAAAAGGTGGAAAAACACCTTCTATTAGATCAGGCTGACTTCCATTTATTCCATCAGCAGCATCTGTGCTTACTGGAAGGGACTGCAAGGAGATTACCTATGTATTTGAAGATGGTTAATATGTGGTATTAAAAATTAATTCCATTTCTGAATATATTGAACAAGAGGGGATCTTACCAGCCATCTGCTGCTGAGTCCTCTGTTGTCCTGCTTGCTTAGATTTATGCTAATGAAAAATCAACCCACAGGGCTGCGGAAATCTTTCATTCTTCTCTGTTCCTCATACACACCCTATTGCAGGGAAGGAATTGAGCCTAAAATTAGAGAGTTGTGAATTCAACTTGGTGGAAAAGTGTAAGGAGACAGATTGGGGCTTAAGGAAGAAGGGAGCAGGTGTCATAGAAGAATTTCCCCAAGTATTGATGGCTTTGGTGAGCTTGTGATCAGTTGAGGAAAGAGCTTCAAACTTGTGTTTGAACCTTGACTTCTTGGTGTTGAATCTTACAGTTAATTCTGTGGCCTTGTCCAAGTCCCTTCTTTAGCTTGGCATTCATTTCCTCATCCTTAGAGCATCTTTTTTTCAACGTTTTTTTTTTTTTTTTTTTAATTTATTTTTGGGACAGAGAGAGACAGAGCATGAACGGGGGAGGGGCAGAGAGAGAGGGAGACACAGAATCGGAAACAGGCTCCAGGCTCCGAGCCATCAGCCCAGAGCCTGACGCGGGGCTCGAACTCACGGACCGCGAGATCGTGACCTGGCTGAAGTCGGACGCTTAACCGACTGCGCCACCCAGGCGCCCCTTAGAGCATCTTTTATAACTGACCTCTGAAAGTGTAATATAATTGTCAGTGGCTATAAGATCAAAGAATTTCAAGCTGTTTAAAATATGAAGAAAGCTCTAATGTTTCAGCCACTCAACATACTAAATCATTCCATATTTTTCTAATGTTTATTTATTTGTGAGAGAGAGAGAGAGAGAGAGAGTGCAAGAGAGTGGAACAAGGGCAGAGAGAGAGTGGGAGAGAGGATCCGAAGCAGGCTCTGAGCTGACAGCAGAGACCCCAATGTAGGGCTCAAATCAAAAACCATGCGATCATGACCTGAGTTGAAGCCCAACACTTAACTTAATTATTACTTCTATTATTCCCTTTTAAATCTTATTGATGAAGCAGGAGAAACTTTTTTTTTCCTTTAAGAATATTTAAGATTGGGAACAGTACATTTCCTGTATTTTCTTGTAATAAATAGAGAGGAATACTTTGATCAGCAAAGAGGATGATGCATACATTAGACATGCATACATTGGCAGATGAAAGAAAGATTAATATTTAATACATAGAAATGAATGTAAAAGAGTGGAAAAAATAACATCTTTCTTAACCACTATATGTATTTTATAAAATGACCATATATCTTATGTTCTTTCAAAAGCATAACACATGGATATAGCATCAATGATTCCAAGTACCTATTTTGTTAATGGACCATTTTTTCCTCAAATAGTAGATAAACAAAAAGATGTTATGGAGTGATTCTGTTGGCATATTCTTGAAAATAAGTAATATTGCCCTATTGCATTCTGCAAAGCACTTCAAAGAGATGTGCTCCTTATGTATGTGCTCATAGTACTCACTCTCAGAAAAGAAGCACACAAGAATCAATCTCAAAACCAACTTTGATTTCCGTTTTAATAGTCTGGCATATTTCTAAGAGTAATATTTTCAAGGAATCTTATTCAACAAAGCATTAAAAACTTGGTGGTTATTGAATATAAAGGCTCTTAATCTTCAATATAAAGTTCCCTTTTTTTCTGTTTACATTCTTTACAGGGAACAGATATGTTGGGTTACATCATCCAAAGAATAATAGATTAAGGAATTGTTTCTAAATTAATTTTAATCACTCTGATTGTAAAATGCCATACTCACAAGAAGGACAGTAAACACAAATGCACAGTGTGGTGAATAAATATAAAGCAAACATCCATGTATCTACTACTTAGATCAGACACAGAATGCTGACAACCCTATAGATAACCCCCATGAGGTTCTTCTTTAATACACCCCTCAGCCCTACGTGGGGGTAACCACTACCATGAATTTTACTATAATACCTCTTCATTTTCTTTATACCATTATCACCAATGTATTTGTCTCTAAAAATATAGTTTACTTGTGTCTGTTTTGATCAGGATGTATTATTTTGTGACTTGCTTATTTTCAACATTATGCTTATATACTTAATCCACATTGCTTCATAGCACCGTAGATTGTTCACATGTATACACACTGTACAATTTCATCCTATAAATGTATAAAATGTATTTATCTACTCCAATGTTGACAGACGTTGGTTTATTTCCAGTTTGGGGATATTACAAGTTCTGTTCTGAATATTCTTATAATGTACCCTGATACAAATGTGCACAAGTTTCTCTAGGTGTCAAAAACTGTGGAAGGTCTGAGATTATACCCTGTGTGCAAGCTAACAAATCAATCTGCCACAGTTTCATGAAGGCTGGTAGCAGACATGAGATCCCTGGGTCAGAGGCACGGGACAATTTTTCACACAATAGTAATAACCAGAGAGTCGACATGTGCACTGATTCCTTGAGCCTTAATTCCCACAGGGTGACACAAAGAGGCCAGGGGAATGCCTGTAAACACAGAGGGCCACATTCCTGAAAGGAACTCTAAGCTCAGAGGACTCAAATTTTTACAATAGATAATAAGCCTGACCAACTTTTGCTCCAGTAGGGACACTATCTCTATCTTCCAAGTCTATTTTCTGCACAGGTATTCTGGAAAAGATAGAAGAAAGGCAATTAGTATCTCTGCCCAAGAGATGTATAGAAATGTAAGAAAGCTATGGAGAATTATCTACAAACATTAGGAAAAGATTATTTTTATGAGACAATTAACCTCTCTATTTTTCTTCTACATTAATTTATTTTTTAAAAATGTTATTTATTTTTGAGAGAGGAGAGAGCAGGTGAGCGAGGGAGGGGCAGAGGAAGAGAGAGAGACAGAGAATCCCAAGCAGGTTCCACGTTGTCAGTGCTGGGCTTAAACGGGAGTTCAAAGTCATGAACAGTGAGATCATGACCTGAGCTGAAATCAAGTTAGATGCTTAACCGACTGAGCCACCCAGGCGCCCCTACATTAATTTTTTTAAAGAAACATCTATAAGAGGTATTCATGAGTTTGTGAAAATATTAAGGTTTCCACTTACACATGTATTTTAAAATATGAAATGAATTATTAGAGGTAAGTTTTTATTTTTTTAATTCTAAATTTCATGGCTTAAAGATAGTTCAGAAGAGAATTTTTGTTTTATTGTCTTACTTAAAGCTGGTGAAATAAAATTTTCCAAAAACTATTCTTTATTACCTCAAATTCTTTTTTTTTTTAATGTTTATTTATTATCGAGAGAGAGAGACAGCATGAACATGGGAGGGGCAGAGGGAGGTGGAGACACAGAATCCAAAGAAAGCTCCAGGCTCTGAGCTGTCAGCAGAGAGCCCAACATGGGGCTCAAACTCACAAACCACGAGATCATGACCTGAACCGAAGTCAGACGCTTAGCCAACTGAGCCACCTAGGCGCCCCTACCTCAAATTCTTAAGAAAAATTCTAATTCCATGTTCAATTCTCTAATCCAATCTGGGCAACATTTCATCACTGTAAATGCGCTAACTGCACAGGGGATAAAAGTGAGTCATCATACACAGGGAGGAAAATGCTAAATTGATCATGATGGAAATCCATTCCCAGCACCAAGGTGAGCCTCAGGTGATTACACAGAATGCCATCATCACCCCTATCATATCATTTTAATTCTAATTTCTCCTTTACCAAAGCTCTTCTGCATAGCCATGTCAAAGAAGTTGTCCTTAAAAGCAGATTACATTAAGTAATAGCCTTGCTCAAGCACCTATGGAATTCAGCAAGTGCTACAAATCAGGTTGTTTTGTTGGTGTTGTTTTTTAAACATTACCAACTATATTGAACAGTTCTTTTTACTCTGATGCTTTGATATCTTGCATGACAATAGAAGAGACTGTTCTTTTCAAGGTTAGCTAATTTCCTAGAGATAGCAAACAACTTGCCTGGGAGCATGCTTTTCATATGCAAACCAATCAATCTAAACCCCAGACCCCACAACTACTTCCTTTATCTAGCTCTTATATTCAGGGCCATTTATCCATCTACCCTAGAGCCAGGGACCAGACAACTAGTGACAGCCCTATTTCCCAGAGCCCACCAAAATTATTCAAACTAGCCAATCTTAAACCTGCTTACCCTACCTCACCCATTCCCTATCACTCTTGTAGAAATCTTAGTCAATGCAACAAAGCGAGACAATTCAAGAAAGGAAAAGAATATCTACTTCTCAGATTTTACTTTCTAGATATCTTCATCCAATAAAAAGAACCAGGGCTCTTGGAGGACTGATTCTTGCTGACATCACCTTCTCTTCCTTCTGTGTGTGACTAACCCTGGTGGTTCCCCCTGTAGCCCAGCACGACATGCTATGCTTCATGTTTCTAGAAATTGGTGTATAAAAACCTCTTCCTTCGTGACAGTCATTTCTGTGTCTATGTGTCTTACTATACGTGATTAAAACAAATCTCAGGCGCATTTTAAAACACCAGCACATCTCTTAGGGCCATCAACTAACTACACCCTACTCACACAAACACATTGTTATAGTCCCCAAGAGGTCCCTCTGTCCTGCTTATTCTCTAATGTTGGTCTAGAAATAATGTAGAAACAGAACACAATTTTTTTTTTTTTAGTTTGAGATGTCTTACTAGTTGTTTTAACAGCTTTTGAATAGTTTTACAATATAATTATTTTTTCATTTTTTAACATACTTCATTTTTTAATATAATTTATTGTCAAATTGGCTTCAATACAACACCCAGTGCTCATCCCAACAAGTGCCCTCCCCAATGCCCACCACCCACTTTTCCCTCTCCCCCACCCCCCATAAACCCTCAGTTTGTTCTCCGTATTTAGGAGTCTCTTATGATTTGCCTCCCTCCCTCTCTGTTTGTAACTTTTATTTCTCCTTTCCCTTCCCCATGGTCTTCTGTTAAGTTTCCCAAGATCCACATATCAGTGAAAACATATGGTATCTGTCTTTCTCTGCCTGACTTATTTCACTCAGTGTAACACCTTCCAGTTCCATCCACGTTGCTGCAAATGACCAGATTTCATTCTTTCTCATTGCCAAGTAGTATTCCATTGTATATATAAACCACATCCTTATCCACTTATCAGTTGATGGACATTTAGGCTCTTTCCATAATTTGGCTATTGTTGAAAGTGCTGCTATAAACATTGGGGTACATGTGCCTGTATGCATCAGCGACAACACACACTTTTGACCATCCCTTAAGTATAAGAAAAGAAGACAATAACGGGTGAAACTTAGCAGAAACTTTGACAAACCCAACTCACTGTTAGGCTATCCCCAAGGGAGAAGAATTCTAGTATAATTACCCAATATGGTCTCTTAATGAGTTTTCAAGGATTTTGAATTGGGCTGCTGAGGACAACAAAATTGGTCGTCCATACACCCCTCTCTTCCAATCCCTGTATGTCCCTTGTATTAGTTTCTGTAACACACAGAAATGGAGATCATGGGTCTTTCCAAAGTTGGAACTCTCCTATAATTAATTTCCCAGAGATTTTGCAAATGATTGTCTGGGTAAGAGTTCTGAAGGGGTGAGTAAGCCAGCAACAGCCTATTTTGCCATGAGCCTTGTTGAGGTGATTCAAGTTTCAGATCTAAGGAAATACATCCTAACATCTAGCTGCAATGAGCTAGAACTGGCAAGCCCTACTTGGAACAAAATACACCTACAGCTAGCATATAGGTGAAACATCTAATGTTAACCCCTGAATAAAGCTAAGAGATTGTTATGAGTTGAATGGATTTATCTCTCATAATGAGATTTCTTTACCTCAAATTTATTATAGACCCAGATTCAGTATTGAGAACTTGAGATGGAATCCAGCAACAGTTTGACCAAACAGTTATCCCCCAAGGAAAAGATGAAAGATAGGAAAGCAGACACCTAGGAAAGAGTACTGGTTATGGTTATGGCTGGGTTACTAGAGGAATTAAAATGCACCAGAAAAGGAAAAGAAATGCTCATGAATGAGGAGGAGGGTGGAAGATTATTACTGTGCTCTCTTCCCAGTCTCTCACAGGACTAATAAGAAAGGCAACCTGCTGATCTGAAAAGATTGCAGGAAAGAAGGTCAAGAGGGAAGGAGGCAGGATGCCTCTGCACAAGCATGTCATTTGGGTAGTATCCAGACAAGAACGCAAATTCTTCCAGATCAGGGCATGTGCTCCTATATTGGCCCCAGAGAAGAAGACTTTTACAAAAGCCTGTCACTATAAATTAGATTAGGACATTTCTTTATCCAAAAATGTGCCAGAAGCAGAGAAAGGACTGCACGGGCGAGATAGAGGACTTACCTCATTTAACCAAATCTGAGAGTGCACTTGGGAGTCCTGTCTAGAAACAAAACAAAACAAGTAGGAGAAGAGCAAAAGAGCAATCAGGCACATGCTGAGTCACAAGGGGAAATGACTAAAGACAGTCTGGAGACAATGACAGTCTCTCTCGTGTGAGATCACAGACTTCAAGGTAATAAACTGAGTGTGCCCCTGATGAGGGACCAAAAGGCAAGCTGAGGGCCAAGCACAAGCTAGCACAACATCCCCCTCCCCAAGGTGGGATAAGTGTGATATTCCCCAGGCACTCCTGGCTGCCCAAGAACAAAGGAAAGGACAGAAAATAAATGGTTAAACTTATAGTCTCCCTCTGTTTATAAATATCTCATCAATAGCTTAATCAGGAACTTCCTACGATCTTAATGATAATGCATTGCTACGGGGAAAAACAGCCTTAGCTTGACACTAGCTAGGCCTCCAGTAATCTGTAAATCCTCTTTAGCATATGGAAATCCCTTTAAGAAATTTCCTCTTGACTTTACCTCCCCCAAAACTCCACACTATATAAGCAGTCACTCTGCACAACCCCAGTGCACCTCTTTCTGCCCACCGGTCCTGTCCCCATGCTTTAATAAGATCACCTTTTCACCCTAAAGACATCTTTAGGAATTCTTTCTTGGCCATCAGCTCCGAACCCTACCATCACCCCAAAACCCAGTCACCACCACCCCCCGCAAAAAAGATTAAAAAATGATAGTTCTTAAGCCTGCAGCACAGTCTCTCAGTCAAAGGCTCCAAGAGCTCTCCGTTCCCAGACGCCATTAAAAGATTAAGCAGCAAAGAGAGAAAAATGGATAGTATGACTAGCTGGGTGCCTATGATCCAACAAAATAAAAATGTAAATACTGCATTTAATTTAACTTTCCTTGTCAGCAAGGCAATTGTTTCTTCTAGATAAAATAAGTCATGACCTTAAAGTTCTATGAATTGTACAAACATGTTGAGAGTTGATGGAATTAAAGCTCATAGTCAGAGATTTCCAAGCCTCAAAAATGAGTCTCCAAACATATCATGTTCATTTTCTGCCTCAGCACATTCATTTATTGTTTTCCTCCTCTTTACTATATCCTCTCACCTGCCTCTCTCCAAAAACAACCTTCAAGCTTCCACTCCCACTCCTTTAAAACTGTTACCATTTTTTTTTTTTGCCTTTACTGATATCTCTTAATTTTTAAATTCTATCAGTTAGTACCATAGAGATTACTACCTAATCATTTTCTAATTGTTCCATGTGTGCTAATTGCCATTTCTCAACTAGTTTATCAGATCTTTGAGGAAAGGTATCATATCTTCCCCTACCCCCTTTTAATTCCCAGACCATCTGGAGTAACATTAAGGCACAAAATAAACCCTCCCATAAAGAATTGCTTTTAGAGGCTCCTAAATGATGTCTTAACCAACAACATTTTTTTTTCAATTTAAAATGGATAGAACAGACTGAAAATAAAACTTCACTAATTAAAAGAAGCATTATTAAGAGACTGACTCAAAAAGTTCAGTTTAACATTCAGAATTTTCCTGACTTGGTATGGGCAAACACTGACCATGTAATACAGTCCTACACTGTAGAGCTGTTCTTATGTGGAATCAAGGTACATGCTGCTTAAAACGAGTGTTCTCTGATCAGAATACCTTGGAGTCACCCCATCACTTAATGTGCTATTGGGTGTAGTCACATAATTATGCCAGCGTCAATTTCCTCACTTGTGAAATGAACACATTAATGGTACCTCGACTCAGAAAGATGATACTTGGATTAATTGAGAAAATGTATATAAAAATCTTAGCATAGTGTTTGGCACATAGTAAATATTCAATATGTTTTAGCTAGTTGGAACCCTTATTCATCTACTAGACATCCTAATGATTTCTGTGGGACACTTAAAATTCTAGTCAACACCAAAGTATTGGCTAAGTTAAAATTACGTGATTATTACATAAAGTTATACATTCAACTTGGTTTACATTCAACTTGGTTTATGTATATGGCTTTTTTTTTGTTTCGGTTTGGTTTTTGTTTGTTTGTTTGTTTGTTTGTTTGTTTGTTTGTTTGTGAGAGCGAACGAGCAGGGGAGGTGCAGAGGGAAAGGAAGAGAGAATCTTAAGGAGGCTCCACACCCCAGCATAGAGTCCATTGTGGGGGCAGGTGGTGGGGGGTCGATCTCAAGATTGTGAGATCATGACCTGAGCCACAGTGGAGTCAGGCACTTAAGTGACTAAGCCACCCAGGCGCCCCTCTTGGTTTATGTTTTGGATAAAATGTAAATATCAAAAAGCCCTTAATGGCTCTGTACTGTCATATAAAAATCAGTATTTGTTCAGCATCCACCATGAGCATGCAGAGATTCTTCAAAAAAAGTTTTGGGGGCGCCTGGGTGGCGCAGTCGGTTAAGCGTCCGACTTCAGCCAGGTCACGATCTCGCGGTCCGTGAGCTCGAGCCCCGCGTCAGGCTCTGGGCTGATGGCTCAGAGCCTGGAGCCTGTTTCCGATTCTGTGTCTCCCTCTCTCTCTGCCCCTCCCCCGTTCATGCTCTGTCTCTCTCTGTCCCAAAAATAAATAAAAAACGTTGAAAAAAAAAAAAAAAGTTTTGAATACATGTGATAACTGAGACATCATAGTAGGCACTAGATGGATAGAAAAGAAAAAAATAATGAGACATTTTCTGAATTTGTAAAGGCAACAATCTCCAGAGGCACAGAGGACAAGAAGAGTTGTATAGTGATGTGGGAAACAAAGGCAGAAGGAAATAGCAGATAAAATTAAATCTCCTTATAATCTGCAGCCCATTGACAAATACTTGAGGTAGGAAGAGCAGGAGCTCCCTACTGTCTTAATGCTAATTCTTTGCTAAAGGGAAAAACAACCTTAGCTTGACAATAGCTAGGCCTCCAGTGTCCTGCAAGTCTTCTGTAGCACATGAAAATCTCACTGGAAACTTCCCCTGGACTTTACCTCCCCCAACTCCATAGTTATAACCAGTCGTTCCTCATGGTCCCATGCTCTTTCTGCCCACGGGTCCTGTCCCGTGATTTAATAAAATCACCTTTTTGCACCAAAGACACCTTCAGGAATTCTTTCTTGGTCATTGGCTCCAGACCCCACGAATCCCACTATTACCCCCAAAACCTCATCATAATAATGCCTCATTTTTCACTCAGTAAGTACTTTACTGAGTACTTTCACTCAGTACAAACTGAGAAGGATACACAAGAAAATATGGGACTTGGCCAATGAACTTCAGAAGACAGGTTGGGAAGTCAAGTTATAAACAATTATTTAAAAGTAGTTATCTTATGGGGCACCTGGGTGGCTCAGTCGGTTAAGTGTCCGAGTTCGTCTCACGTCATGATCTCATGGCTCATGGGTTAGAGCCCCATGTTGGGCTCTGTGCTGACAGCCCAGATCCTGGAGCCTGCTTCGGATTCTGTGTCTTCCTCTCTCTCTCCCCCTCCCTTTCTTGTGCTTCCTCTCTCTCACAAATAAATAAACTTTTAAAAAATGTAAAGATAAAAAATAAAAATAGTTAGCACATAAAGAAGCATCCAAACGAGTGATACAAAAGGTAAGTGAGTGTGAACAATCAAAGATTTAGAGGTATTAGCAATGGCATACTGGTTTAAAACTGGTTCTGGTGGAGTAGAGGATCCTGATTTTTACTGTTCACCATTTGCTATTGTTTGTTTTTTTTTTTAATTTTTTTTTTTTAACATTTATTTATTTTTGAGACAGAGAGAGACAGAGCATGAACGGGGGAGGGGCAGAGAGAGAGGGAGACACAGAATCGGAGGCAGGCTCCAGGCTCTGAGCCATCAGCCCAGAGCCCGACACGGGGCTCGAACTCACGGACTCACGGACCGCGAGATCTTGACCTGAGCTGAAGTCGGACGCTTAACCGACTGAGCCACCCAGGTGCCCCCACCATTTGCTATTGTGCGAAAATTCCCACCACCACCTGTTCCAAACTACTAAGGAGATGTCCCTGAACACAGAGTTGAATACACTTGTTTCAGGCTCCAGCACACCAATGTTGGAATTTGAGGGGTACCGTGAAGGACTGACTGAATTAGAAAAAAAATGTTAGAGAGTAGAAAAAGTTCCAAGTTGAGAGGAACAGCTGCAATATAGCCTCCGAGTCAGGACAATGCATGGAGTATTAAGGGAGATGGTGGGAGATCAGTCTGGTAAGAGTATAAACGGTGAGTTTGGATAAGATTTTGGCAATTTCAAGTTGAGTAGACCGAAGGGTTTGACCTTCATTCAGCTGCAGATGAGGATTCACCAAAGATTTATGAAGAGACGGTGTACGTCGTGAAAGTATTCATTTAAGAGAAGTGATTGTGTTCTGAGACCTGGAGAACTGGTACAAAACGAGAGCAGCAGGAACCCACTGTCCACGCTGAGTGAAAAGGCAGACAGAACTGGAAGTGATAATGCCTCGAAAAAAATTTTAATGGCATCTTAAGGCTTCTTGGGCATGAAGGATGAGGAGAGAGAAAAGAGAACAGTGGCTAAAATTTCCACTTCTGGGTTTAGAGTAGAATTGCCATCTCAATGAACAACTGAGGAGAAAAAACTGAGCAGAAGCTGGTTTATGGAGGCAGCCCATAACTTCAGCTTCAGACATGTCCACTTTAGATCCTAGTAATGGCTGTTCTATTCTCTGCCCTTCAGAATTCCCCGGGCACGGAGATCTAAGTCCCCTCCTCATCTACCATGCCCTGTCATTCTCGGAGCCCAAGCCCGACATCAGAATTTCTCTCCAATTAAATGGTACAGCAGAGAGCTTAAATTCTTTTTCTTGATGAAATAATCTTATCTCTTCCCTTCCCTGTTATCCTTTTTCACCCCTACCCTCTCCATCTACATTTTTTTTTTCATCCAGTTCTGAGGATCTTTCTTTTATAGTACATATTCTCAGTTTAAAAAAAAAAAAAAAATCCTTTCTGTAGTATATTCCTGTACTAAGACAGTGTTATAGTGTTATAATTTGTATTTTGAATATCTCACTTTAGACATAGTGGTATATTTATTATTCCATCCATTCACCTAAAAAAATCCTCTGGGATAAGTGAGGGTAGCTATAATTAACCTCGTTCTGTAAATGGAGAACCGAGGCATAACAGATAATTAATATAATCAAGTAACTGATTCAGAGGCAATCACTGATTTACGAATTTCTTTTCAATATGCTACCCAAAACAAAATGTTCCTTCCAACCTCTTACTTTCCTTAAAAGATAGGTGCTACATAAATTTAGTTTTGTTGGTTATGGCAATTCTAATTGCATCTCAAAGCAATGTAAGGTAAAATCTAAACAAGAATTAGGAATAAATGCCTCCTAATCAAAATCCCATTGCCTATTTCCAAACTTCACTTGTTTTCTAGGATTATCTATAATAACCAGAGGTGAAGACTACTAAATAAAAATTCTAAAAGAAGATAATCCTAATGCTTTTTGATCTTGCGTGCCATGATCTACTACTCTAATAGGATAAATTAGAAAAAAAATGCACTTAGTTTCCATTACCATCTCCAGCCTGGGCATAAAGACCTTATAATTTTTAGTATATTATAAGCAATAGAGTGTGTTTAAATACAAACAAAAGGATATAAAGACAGAAACTCTGCAAGACAGTTTCAGGTCCAAAAGGTGCTTACTCTGTAAGTATCTCAGACTGCAGTCTCCTCACGTCTCAGATCCTTAGCAAAAGGCATGCAATCAAGCCTCCATTGTGAGCAGAATGCTTCTAACTTATTAATTCTAACAGACAAGATAAGGGGAAAGAAACCCTCTGAAGCATGTAAATTCCATTGTTTTAATGTTTAAGTAGGTTTAACCCTAAAGGGTAGCTCACCAACTGTTGAGGAGCTCTCAAATGTTGAATGGATGTTCTTCAGTTCTTTAAGTTCAACAGAATTATTCTGTATATGGCAACTGTTCCTGACAACAATGGTTTTAAAACTTAAACCAGTTGTTCTCAAGGCTGGGAGGCAGACCTATGAAAAGCAATAGGGTCACAAGATCGGAAACGATAAGGATGCAAGTGCATGGAATGTAGACTGGACAGAATATCATTTTGCATTTATAGAATGAGGTTAATGACAGCTACCCTCACTTAGCTCATGGTTTTGTTTTTTTTTTAGGATAATTGATGGAATAAAAAATATTCCAGCGTAATTCATAGTAAATTTTCTAATTGCATATTTTCCAATCAACGGACCTAAAAATGCAAATTCCATCTTTTTGGCACATTCATAATATTTTGCTACTGTGCAAGAATTTTCATACTAAAAAAACCATAAGTTGGGGATCCATTACTTGAATCTTGGAATGTGCAAAGTACTACACTCCTGGTAGGATTGTTATTATTTAATCTCTTGTGATATTTTCATTTTATATATTTTGGAAAGTTTTTTTTTTTTAATATTTACTTATTTTGAGAGAGAGAGAGTGTGCAAGCAGGGGAGGGCAGAGAAAGAGAGAGAGACAGAGAGACAGAGAGAATCCCAAGCTGTCAGCACAGAGTCTGATGCAGGGCTCAAATCTCACAAACTGTGAGATCATGACCTGAGTGGAAATCAAGAGTCAGATGCTCAACTGACTGAGCCACCCAGGTGCCACTTATGTTTAATGAGTAAACATAAGAACCATGTATAATAAACAAAACAGGTAAAATATAGAGGGGAAAGGTTATTATTGGGATCCCTCAAATTTGGCTGTTACTGTGAACTATCTCTAAAATATGTCCTACCTGAAAAATGGGAACATAGTTCCTTTATAACTTCCTTATTCATGGAAATGTTTTTGTAACATTTTAAATTTAGGGATTAATAGCAAAGTCATATCTATAAGTACACTGAACTCCTTGGAGAAAGGGACTATGTAAATGCAAAGCATCACTATTATTACTCTGCAATAAATCCCAGCTAACACAGTAGGTAATTAAGGGAGAGAGCTGGGGAGTAATTAAAAGTAATTGATATCTCACTGTCCTTGCAAGGTGCTGTTTTTGCTCCTTCTTGATACCTTCAAAGCAGTGTCAAGTACAAAAAATAAATACATAACTCTTAGATGAAAGAAATCTGTCAAGTCCCCTGTTTCCAACCTGGGCATTCTGAGCCACCATATCACCAACCTGCGAGGGGCTCTCAGGAAAGCATGCCCCCCATTATTAACAGAAAAAAATATAGTTTCACAGTCCACAGTGTCATCTAGGGTCTTTGCACTTCTCACATGAGGGGTCACTGTTAACGCATTGACAGGAAATAATCTGAAGACTTAAAGGTTTTCTGATTTCTTGCCAGTAATGAAGTAAATTGCTTAGCGCTCAAAAACATGTATTGCTGGGGTGCCTGCCTGACTCAGTTGGTAGAGCTTGCAACTCTTGATCTCAGGGGTATATGTTTGAGTCCCATGTTGCATGTAGAGATTACTTAAAAGTAAAATCATTTTTTTTAAATAAAATCTTAAAAAAATAAAAAAAAATACATATTGCCTAATTGTGTCAGGTACGAGGGGCTGAAAAGTTTATGGGTACTGACACCTTCTCACAGAGATTCCTCCTGCCTCCTTCATTTCCCCTGAAACCTCACTACCTGGTGTTTAAACTTTTTGAATTAGCCAAGACCATCCCCGGTGGCACAAGTCTGTTCATTTCTCATCTAAGAATGGCCTGTCCCTTCTTCACTACATGCTCAAATCTTGTCCATCATTCAGGGCCTACCTCCCACAATTCCATTTTTCAGAAAGAATTTAGATATGTCTTCCTAGGGTTATATTTAGAATGTTTTGCTCCAAAACTTTAGTGATTCCTAAAGACACTAGCCACATGATAACAGAAAACACAGATATTTAGGAAAGATTTTTCTGACCAAGGTTACAGCTGACTTTCTGGATGAGGGAACCAAAAGAAGATTTGAAAATCCTTTTGTGTTCTTTCAGAGTGTTATAGTGTGAAGTCATTAGCAATCCACATAAAATCATCCTGGAGTAAGGCAGTAGGGAGGGCAAAATTGACCAGGACCAGTAATCCTGTTATGCAGCAGGAGCCTCTTGGCTTCTTTTAGACTTGGGTAAACCCAGGCATTAATAAGGACACCAAACAGTAATTGTTTTGTCCTGACACTATATCTCCAGACTGGCTTTAGACTTTCCTCCAACTACAGGTAATGCCTACGTATTTAGTTATCAACACAGTTCCTTCAGCAATAACCCTTTGGTTTTTTCCCTTCCCCGCTGGAACTCCTTGTGATGGCTATTCCTGAAGTTACCGTTATCAATGAAGCCACCAATTCCACTGGGGACAGCCTTCTCCCCAAGGTATCACCACTGCTAATTATGGCTGGCAGAGACTTCCCAAGTCGGCAGACATGTCTAGAGATGTCAGAATCTTAAGGAGTTTGTTTCTGTCCAAGTTGAGATTCCCAAATAGTGAACAGCTGAGGTAGATACAAAGAAAAAATAAAGTTCCATTTATAGGATTTGGTAGGCCAGGTTATTAATGCTGGTACAGTCAGTCCTTACAATAATCTTATTGAGGACACAGAGACTTGAACAAGTTAAGTAATTTTCCCAAGGTCACATTATTTCAGAGCTAGAATTGCAATTCAGGTCTGTGCAACTTCAAAGTCCTTCTTTCCACTGTGTGCTTGGGCAGGTCTGGCATCCAAGAAGCACAAAACCCACTGAAAGTGCCACGGAAGGAGCAGCTGAGTGAGCTCAGGCTATTTGCTCCCTGAACTGCTTTTACTGCTGGTTGAGGGAGAGAACTTGGGACTTATCCATGGTGATTATAATCAGATGGCTTCTAGAAACTGTAGGTGAATAAATCTGCCCTCCAGGGATCCTGGAACAAAAAAAAAAAGATGGGATTTCCTCTCAAATGTGAATGGAAAGAATAAAATAAGTGAAAGGAAGCCAACACTATGCTCCAGTGTTTGGAGAACACTTCCAGGTCAGTAGTTTTATATCAACGGCTGCTGCAGACATAGGGATCTCTGTCACCATGAGACAGTTACCTGTCTCATCAACAGCACCTCTTAAGTTGAAGTGCCATGAGACACACGACAAATGCATGTTGTCAATCAGATATTGACTTGCTATTTTCTATGAATTTGACGTACCCCGTCTTCCCATATGCCTTGCCTCTTCCTGCTACACATTTCCTTCCCACTCTCCCTCCCCCTCTGCATGTGTCACCTTCTGTTCCCTCCCCTGCTTCTTCTGCTTTCAGTTTAGTGTTGTTAAATGTTTCAAGTGTGAAACAACATGCGTAATACTAAGAGTCTTCAAGAGAACAATAGAAATACACGTACCATCACCCTGTATAGGTGTCTGTGTCTGTGTGTGTGTGTGTGTGTGTGTGTGTGCGTGTGATTATGGTGTATGACCACAGTAATAATAACCTAGTATGAGATCTGAAAAAAAAAAAAAAGTGAGATGGGTGAGTTAAGGTGTTAATAAAAACACAGAGTATGTCTCAGGGCACTCTAACTGTCCTTCTCTGGACCTTGATATCCACTGCTATCCATGTATCATTACAGAAGCACTGGCAAAGGCAAGAAGCTCTGATAATTATTTTGCAGAGTAGTGTAAAGGTCTGTGTGGCTCTGAAATGTTTTGAATATATCAGCATGACAATATAGCATCTACTTGGTAGATGTAGTAAGGATGTGGATAAATTAGAGCATTATATATTTCTTTGATATTAAAGAGCCTCAAGGCACTATATAGACGACAACCAAATTTACAGAGATCTCAAGCGCAATAATACATAGTGTCCTCTGTATGAGTAATCTTTAAAAAACCGATGATCTCTGAAACAGAGTTCATAGTTCAGTGATACCTGAATTAACACAAATCTCCCTGAATCAAAGGTTCAAATACGGACATGGTTGGGATAATAGCTACTGTCCTTAGCACAAGGTCAGTAGATGGAACACATGAAGAAGACAGATAGTGATGATTTTTTTTCAAGTAAATCATTTCTGGGTGACAAGAAGGCATATTCTGGGCGCTGCTGATGGGCTCAGTCATCTAGGAGCTGGGGAGCAGGGGGAAGGCAGGCTGCTTCTGGGTTTGATCTTGTTTTGCCTCCAAGAGAAACTTGAACATCCAAATACTCTAGGATCAAGAATGCATACACACAAATGGAGAAATGAGCAAGGAGCAAAATTCCTTCCCAAGACAATTACAGGAATTAATCTACTTTTCAGAAGTATTTCCCAATCCTTCCTATATTACTTAGTAGCAGGACTTGTAGTGGAGATAGATTCTGCAAGAAAAAACTGCAAGTCAATGAGACAGATGCTATAATGCAGGTATATAAAACCTGCTATGGTGGTAAAAGACAGAATCCTTTCCTTGACTTTGAGATGTAAGGATTTTAGGGAAAGTTCCAGAAAAGAGGTTATGTTAGGACAGATGTTAAATCACGAGTTGGAGTTTGGGCAGAATGCCAGGGTAGAAACCCAGATGGTAGGGAAAGCATATGCAAAAACAAGAAGGGTATTTAGGAAATGATGAGGAAGTCAGTGATGAATAGGACAGGGTGTGTGGTGCGAACTGCTTAGAATAGGGTTCGGAAATATTTGATAGGGTTATGTACTGAGGTATTTTGTCAGCCAGTTTAACGATTTTGGACCTGAGGCTAACCTTAGGCAGGAGTATGACATGGTCAGATTTTTATTTTTAAACGGTAAGTTGGAGAAGGGTATAAATCATGAATCATGATGGTGGTGAGATTTGGGATTACAAATGAAACTACTGAATAGATACTGAGGAATGAAGACACTAAGACTATAATGATCTAACTTGTACTGGAAGTATAGGGAAAGTGAGGAGGTGAAGATTCCAGGTGGACAGATTAGATATAGAGTGTTAGTAAGGAGAAGAGACAAGTAAGATAACAGGTTTTCACTCATATGTGGAATTTGAGAAACTTAACAGAAGACCAGAGGGGAAGGGAAGGAATAAGCCACAGATACAGAGGGAGGCAAACCCATAAGAGTCTCTGAAACATACAGAGAACAAACTCAGGGTTGATGGGGGTGGGAGGTTGTCAGGGGTAGGGAAAATGGGAGATGGGCATTGAGGAGGGCACTTGTTGGGATGAGCACTGGGTGTTGCATGTAAATGATGAATCACGGGACTCTACTCCCAAAGCCAAGACTGCACTGTATGTTAGCTACACTATATGTTAGCAGATTTCTCTGCGTGAGGTGGGGAGGCCTGCATGGCTCAGTCAGTTAAGTGCCCAACTTCAGCTCAGGTCATGATTTCATGGTTCATGAGGTCATGATCTCACGGTGAGTTCAAGTCCCACATCAGGCTCTCTGCTGTCAGGACAGAGCCTGCTTTGGGCCCTATGCCCTCCTCTCTCTTTTCACCTCCCCCACTTGCACTCTCTCTGTGTGTCTCTCAAAATAAATTTTAAAAAATATATTAAAAAAATATTTCTCTGTATGAGGGACAAAGTAGATGATGCTCTTAACCAAGGCAGAAAATATAGCCCAAATGTCAATTTTTCAATAGCCTTCCATCTTATAGCAGCAGATCCTGCTTCCTCCACAAAGCTTTCTTTTTTTAATATACCCACAAACCGGTAAGTTGACTAGTCATTATGTTGCACCACCTATGACTTTTTTCTCTTGATTGGGCTCCCACTCACCCACATCTGCTGCCTGCAAAGTAAGTTGGAGCAACTTCTCCATCTGTCACGAGAACATGCCTTGTCAATGACCATATCAAGGACACTACGTCTAAGTGACAGTATGGCTTCCACATTTACAACCTCCAGAATGGCACTGTGCTCCATGCCAAGGCAGAACACTGGGCAAATTTGGACTCACTGCTAGAATTTCTCCTCCATTAGAACGTATGCTCTATGAGTGCGGAGATTTTTGTTTCATTTACCGCAATATCTTCTGTATCTACAATAGTGCCTGACATATAACAGGGGCTCAATAAATACTTTTTTTTAAAATAAAGCTTGAGATAATTATATCCTCACATGCAATTTTAAGAAATAATACAGAGAGATCCAATGTACCCTTTAGCAATCTTCCCTGTAGTAACATCTGGAAAAACTGTAATACAATAACACAACCAGGATACTGATGTTAAAGTGGTCAAAATACAAAAGAGTCCTGTCACCACCTCAAGTTGTTCCACAATTAATTTAATTTTTACATCAGTTTAAAGAAACTTAAATGTGGGATGCCTGGGTGTCTTAGTCCGTTAAGCGCCAGACTACAGCTCGGGTCATGATGTCACAGTTTGTGAGTTCAAGCCCTGTGTTGGGCTCGACAGAGTACTGATAGCTGGGAGTCTGGAGCCTGCTTTGGATTCTGTGTCTCCCTCTCTCTCTGCCTCTCCCCCAACTCGTGCTCCCCCCGCCTCTTAAAAATAAGTAAACATTTAAAAAATTTTTAAAGAAACTTAAATGTGAAAAATTGAGGCTGTGGTTTAAAGAAAAACAAGACAAAAATTTCTAGTTAGTGCAGCTAATTGGATATTGGCCCTAAATCAAAAGATTGGCAAATCGTTTTTACTTATAGTATATGTATTTAGGTTAAAATAGAATTACATATGTATACACTTCTTTTAGGATTATTACTCCATATTTTATAAAACTTTCTCATCAAACAACTACTGATCCCAACCATCTTGAGTGAAAGGCCTTTTGTCCTAGTCCATCACTGGAGTTATGTCTTCCACTTTCAAGATGTGGCCCAAACTCAGTTCAAGGGAACTTTTGGGCACAAATGCCCTCTCTCCTGCTTCGCTATTCTTCTGTTCAGACTTGCTTCTCATCCCAAGTTTTGTTCTTCTCTTCCAATTGCAAAACAAAAACGTCCATGAATATGATTTAAAATACTGATGTGAGATGTCAAGGAGGAGGAAGAATAAAGGTCACCATCTTTAAGCAGCAGCAAGCCACAAATGCCCTCCTATTTAAAAAGAAAAAAAAAATGAAGCAATGGGAAGTTTAAGGGGAACTGGCCATCAGAAAATGGGTTCAAGATTGAAGATGATATGTTTCAAGACCTGTCCTATTTATATCCATCATCAAAGGAGCCAAACTTGGTCACATGACTCCCCTGCCTGGCTCCCCATTACCTACAGAATGTCCAAAGTCACTCACGTGGCCTGCTGAGATACTCTGTGTTCTGATCCCTGGTCATTTCTCCAGTCTTTTCACCTATTTCCTGCCACATACTTCCCTTTCCAGTGTCCAACTGACACTTTCCTATACACATACAAAGCTGTGTCTCCCTTCAGAGGAGTGCTATTTCTTCTACCCTGACTGCCTCCTCATATCCATCTTTTCCCCTTCCTCTGGCTAGAGCCTAATTCTGACTCATTTAATAATTACTCACTTTACTCATTACTTCTTCCACAAAGCTTTCCTGGAAGCCTTCTCTGACAACTACTGAGTTAGATAACTTGAGTCTATTAATCAATATTCTTTGTCTCTGAGCCACAGAAACCCAATTCAAATGAGTTTAGGAGAACAAAGAAAATCTGTCACTCAAGAATAAATTATAGAAAGAGTATCTCATGGTAAGAGATGTCCATTTTACTGTGAAAAATCTGCACTGTTATACTTAATACAGGGTATTATAACCTGTTTATGTTTCTATCTTCCTCAGCCTCTAGGCCTGAAGAAACTAATCTTAGATTTTCTCAATGCCAAATGCGATTTCCAGATGATCAAAGCTAAATACATGCTGGTTGAGTAAAGGAAATCATTACATTTTGGTTGAAAATTCAGAATTTTGATATCTAGAGGGAACACTTTATGCACAGGATATCTTGTTTATAAGTACAGATAAAGAACTTGATGGGGGTGCCTGGCTGGCTTAGTCAGTGGAACATTCGACTCTTGATTTTGAGGTTGTAAGTTCAAGCCCCATGTTAGGTACAGTGATTACTCAAAAAAAATAAAATCTTTAAAAAAAGAAAAAGAACTTGAATAATTTCAGAATGAAGGAAAAATTTATAAAAAATCTTTAAGGACAGATGATGATTCCAGACTTACATTTTAACCTTAGGGAAAACACAGGGATGCCTTTCCATTGAGATGGGAGGAAAGGGGGTAAAGTCAGTGATGATGCAAATGAGATCAGAAGTGAGGAGATGATTTGAAAGAACTTTGCCTACTGGCTACTCTTTTCCCACAAAGATAGTAGATAATGTCACATGCTTCAGAGAGAGCAGACAGTGGTATTTGGAACTGAGGTAGCAGGACTGATTAAAATAGTAACTAGTTGGAAAAGCTTCTGAGGAAAATGCGAACAGTTTCTTTTTCAAGGGGCAAGGAAAAGTGAAGTGGAGGGATAATTTGATACCTGCTTCACTAAAGGCCCCATGACCCACAGCACAGCCACAATAACATGGCCAGGAAATTCCATTAATGTCAATGTGTCACATTACCTACTAAGTTGGCTCTTCTTAGAAAGCAGTTCCTTCTATTTACCTCTATACTTACACCGATATTTTTACCTGTCTTTAATCTCTTTTCCCTCTTCCTGTGAATTTGCTCAAGTCTTACTCACCTTGAAAAAAGAACGTTTTGTTTCCAGGTAGCTACAATCTTTTCTCCTCCTCATCCCCTAAATTTTTGAAGAGTAATAATTATTCACTCTCTCCTTTTTTTTTTTTTTTAGTGTTTTTGTTTATTTTTGAGAGAGAGAGACAAAGAGACAGAGACAGAGTGTGGGCAGGGAAAGGGCAGAGAGAGAGGAAGGCAGAATCTGAAGCAGGTTCCAGGCTCTGAGCTGTCAGCACAGAGCCCCATGCGGGGCTAGAATTCACAAACCATGAGATCATGACCTAAGCTGATGTTGAAAAGTTAACTGACTGAGCCACCCAGGTGCCCCTCCCCTTTAACTTACTTTCCATTCCCTTTCTCATCCACTGATCTTTGTTTTTGGCTCCAATGCTACTGAAATAGTTTTTACAAAGGTCACTATCATTTAGTTACAAAGAACTGTAGCCTTTTTTCTTACTCTTCCTTCTTTCTGGAATTTCTGAAAGCTTTTCAGCCCACTGACAATTCCCTTCTTTGAAACATTCTCATCCTCTGGATCTGAACATAGCCATCAGAATCACCATACAGAAGAAGACACAATGCAAAATTGTGACCTGAATCCAGACCATGCAGTTTCCCCACTGTGTGGTTTTGGAGAAGTTATTTGCCCTCTCCACACCTCAGTTTATGTAGCTACAAAACAGTTATAATACCACTTAGAGTATTGCCTTCAGAACTCAGTCATTCAAAACTTAAACATCAAATGCCAACTGTGGACCAGCTACTCTCTTGAGAGCCTGGGATACATTAAATGCAAAAAGAATGGGGCGCCTGGGTGGCTCGGTCGGTTGGGCGTCTGACTTCGGCTCAGGTCATGATCTCACGGTCTGTGAGTTCGAGCCCCGCGTCGGGCTCTGTGCTGACAGCTCAGAGCCTGGAGCCTGTTTCAGATCCTGTGTCTCCCTCTCTCTCTGCCCCTCCCCTGTTCACGCGCTTTCTCTCTCTGTCTCAAAAATAAATAAACGTTAAAAAAAAATTAAAAAAAAAAATAATAATAAATTTAAATGCAAAAAGAAAAAGACAAAATTCCCTGCATTATTCAGCTGGGAAAGGGAGACAATAAATAATAAGTGTATTAAATATAATAATAAATAAATATGTACATTCTACATTATGTTAGAGGGTGATGATGATGTAGAAAAATAAAAACTAGGGAGGGGATTAAAACAGTCACAGTGGTGAATGGATTGCAATTTTCAATAAGGAAGACAAGGTAGGCCTTATTGAGAAAATGACATTTGAGGGGCCCCTGGGTGGCTCAGTCAGTTAAGCATTTGACTCTCGGTTTTGGCCCAAGTCATGATCTCATGGTTTATGAGTTCAAGCCCCACACTGGGCTCCATGCTGACAGTGTGGAGCCTGCTTGACATTCTCTCTCTCCCTCTCTCTCTGCCCCTCCCCCACTCACTCTCTCTCTCTCTCAAAAATAATAAATAAATAAACTTTATAAAAAAGAAAAGAAAATGACACATTTTGGAGGGGAGGGGATTAATTATGTAGAAATTTGAGGAATAAGTGTTCATGGCAGAGAAACAGATTGCATAAAGTTCAGCAGGAGATGAGTTCAGAGAGTTAAGGAAGAGTGGAATGTGCCCGGGTAGGTCATTTGAGGACATTGCCTTTTATTTTGAATGAAATTTGAAAGCCTATCAGGGTCGTGAGTGAGAGGTGACATAATCTCTAAACGCTGGAACAGGCCCACTGCAGCTCATGTGCAAAGAACAGACTACCTGAGCTAAGTACAAAAGCCAGAGTCCAGGGTGCTACTGCAACAATCTTAGTGAAAGATGACGTTAGTACATATCAGAAAGATGGTGACAAGTTGGCGGAAAGTGGTAAGAAGTAATTGGGCTACAGACAGATGTTGAAGGTAGAAATTCAAGTATTTTCTAATGTGATTGGCTGTAAGCAGAACAGAAAAGAAATGTACCATCCCAAGGTTGGGTTGGCCCGAGCAACTGAAAAAGAACTTTTCCTTTTCTGTAATGGAAAAGACTAGCAGAGGGAACGAATGTTACATCATGAAATTTTTATATCAAAATATTCCACTGTGCTTTAAATTTGCCTCTTTGATTCTTAGACAACATACTCATTTCCTTCCTTATCACAGTGTTGCAGCATTCTTGAGTAAATTCATATACAAACCTTCGTTTACTTTGATATTTATAACGGGGTTTTCTTTAGAAAGGTAGAAAAGATAGGATTCCCCATGTAACAGATCTGATGGCTAAGGCTTAAAAGAGCTACGCGATTAACCTAGGCTATTAGAATGGATGATACAGTAGAGCACAGGGTTTTGTCTCTTTATCTGGTTAACTGTAGATCATATAGTGCTAAGAATTGGGGCACTGCAAGATAACTTCAAGACCATACAGTCCAAACCCTTCTACATTACACCCAAAGAAACTAACTCAGACAATCTACGCAATCTACTTTTTCACCCTGTTTTTGCTTTTGAAACCTCCTAGACATTCCCAAAGACTTGAGATTGAGATTCCATCTTGGTATGTTGAATGACTAATGTACTACATTTTTCAATCAGAAAATGCCCAATCAGAAAATTTCAATCAGAAAATGGTATAGAAACGAAACCAGAAGACAGTAATGTCCTAAATGCCAAATGAAGAAAGTGTGTTGTGTGATGGAGGGCAATCTACTTCACTAAATGCTGCTGAGCAAGAAGGATGAGGCCTGGAATTGGCCAGTGGCTTTAGCAAATGATGATCACTGGGGACCCAGACAAGAGCAGTTGCAGCATACTGGTAGAAGCAAAAGCCTGACTTGACAGGCTAAATGTGAAGAAAGGAGAAAACTTGAAAGCAGCAAGAGGTTTATTACAAACTGGAGCAGAAACATTAACAACTCAGGCAACAACAGATATTGGTGAGGATGCGGAGAAAGAAGATCTCTTTTGCACTGCTGGTGGGAATGCAAACTGGTGCAGCCACTCTGGAAAACAGTATGGAGGTTCCTCAAAAAATTAAAAATAGAACTACCCTATGACCCAGCAATTGCACTAGTAGGTATTTATCCAAGGGATACAGGTGTGCTGTTTCGAAGGGACACATGCACCCCCATGTTTATAGCATTACTATCAACAATAGCCAAAGTATGTGAAGAGCCCAAATGTCCATTGACTGATGAATGGATAAAGAAGAAGTGGTATATATATATACAATGGAGTATTACTTGACGATCAAAAAGAATGAAATCTTGCCACTTGCAACTATGTGGATGGAACTGGAGGGTATTATGCTAAGTGAAATTAGTCAGAGAAAGACAAAAATCATATGACTTCACTCATATGAGAAATTTAAGATACAAAACAGATGAACATAAAGGAAGGGAAGCCAAAATAATATAAAAACAAGGAGGGGGAAAAAACATAAGAGACTCTTAAATATGGAGAACAAACAGAGGGTTACTGAAGGGGTAGTGGGAGGGGGGATGGGCTAAATGGGTAAGGGACATTAAGGAGTCTACTCCTGAGATCATTGTTGCACTATATGATAACTAACTTGGGTGTAAGTTTAAAAAATTTAAAAAAAATAAAGAAAAAAGAAAAAAGCAAATCGGAGCAGAAAAATGAAACCAAAAGGAAAATATTTCTCTCTCTCTCTTATTTAAAAACGGGGATAAGGGGAGCAGGTTTGTGGGCTAATGAAACACCCTAGTAGAAAGGAAAAAAAAAAATATTGGTGATATAGGAGATAGAGGTAAAAATCATGGGGCCAATGCCCTTGACTGTGCAAAAGAGATAAAATCCAGTGCCCAAGGAGAGACTGACATTAGAATAAGATGTGTGTAGTTCTTCTCTGTAGCAGGTGAGAAAGTAAAGTATGCAGATACAAAGGCTGCTAGGCGAGTGGATAAGGGAAGTCTATGGACGTTCCTCTGAGTTTCTCTAAGTACACCGTAAGGTGGGAAATAGGTCATATACAGAAAGTGAGGATAAGGGAGAAGAAGTTGGATGTGAGAGGAGAGAGAAAGTGGGAGAGTGAGTGAATTAGGCAAAGACAGCATGATTGTCAGGTAAATCAAAGATGTACTTGATGTGCCTGGTCCAGAGCCATGAGAGTGTCCACAGTCCAAGCTGGGTACCCTAGCGGCAGGATCCAAGGTTCCCTGGGTGTTGAACGAGTGGCAGCTATTATTATTGTGTTACTCAAAAGCACCCTCTCCCTTAACAGAGGTATTAGACAACACTGAATTACCTGCCCTAAAATTGCTTGACATGTTTTTAGGGAGAAATTTAAGAATTTCCTCTTTAATGTCTAATTACTTGGCATTTCCACAATCCTTTATATTTGCAAACTGCCCCACAGTCATGCTTATTATATATGCTTCACCATATTCCTGACTTGCACGTAGAATAAAATCAAGTTAAGTAAATCAGAGGAGGCACAAAGTTTTGTTCAGTCAGTACTTGGCAGCGGTGAACAGAGAAGAATTACTCATCCTGGAGTCAACAGTTCAGAGCAGCATTTCCTCAAAGTATACTCTGTGGACCATTAATCCCAACTGATGTTCCATGAGCAAGAGTTCTAAGGTCAAATAAGTGTGAGAACTCTACGTGGTATATCTCTTCGATTGTCACAAAGTTCATTAGCATCTTTGCTTACCCCTGGTGTTAAAGAGATCTGATTAACATATTTAACCTTGTACTTCTAAGGCTTGTTTGACCACGAAATTCCTTTTATTTTCTTTAAAGCTGAGCCCAGTTTTATGGGTGTGTGTAGCAGTCATTGATACAGCCAATTCCCATATCCATCCCTCTCTTCTCCTTCTGCAGCCCAATCCAGTTTTAGCTGGGCACACTGATACTTAGACAACAGGTTATATTTCCTGCTTCCCTGGCTGCTAATCTTGGCCACAAAAGTAAGTTTTAACCAATGAGGTAACCAATGAGAAATGATATGTATAACAACTTATAAATAGCCTTAAAGGGATGGGGCACACCTTTCTTTGTACCACTCCCTTCCTCCTTTCGGCTGGCCAGAAGGCAGAGTAATAGTTTCAGCCTTAGTATTTAAACCTGTAAAATGCTCATCAAAGAGGAAAAAGCTGCAAGACAGCACGAACCTGGCTACTTCATCATTGTGAAGCCACCACATGGGCCACACAGTGCCTACCTCCAACTCCTTTAAGTGAGAGAGAAATAATTCTTCAGTTTTGTATATAGCAGTGCTACCTTGTTCTTCTGTTGCTCAAGGCTGAATCAAGTCCTTCGACTTGATTCGTCCTAACGAATACAGCGTAACACCTATCATCATCTCCTAGAACAACGTTCTTCAGAGGACACTCTCAGAAGTACTGGTCACCCACTGAAACTACATGCCTCCTTCCTCCAACAAATACATTTTTATCTGAGTCCACACACATGCAATCTTCATTTATGTCTGCCATGTCCATTGTTTCCCCAAATATTTGTGAACAAAAGGCAGCAGCTAAATGGAAAGAGCAATGGTTGTGTCAAACAATAAACAGTCAAGGCCTACCTCTGCTTCTTGACCTTAGGCGAGTACTCTAAAATCTCTGCTCCTCAGTTTCCCTGAAGATGTAGAAGAAATAGTACATTCTCTGCTTCATAGTGTTGTTGCACTAATAAAATATCCCCCCCAAAAAATCATAATGTAGCCTACTACACAAAAGCTCTTACTGTTACTGTTATTCCACTATACCAGAGGGAGCTCTGGTCCAAACCTACTAATGCATAGGTATGCATACCAGAGTTGTCTCACATCATTTCTATAGATATCACTTCTCTGTGGACAGGTGGAACCAGATAGCCTCCTTGGTCCCATTCAAATGCAAATTCTAAGTACAAATGGCACTCTTAGAATCTTGAGGCTAGGATGGAACCTTTGGGAGACTCTTGAGTCTATGACTCTATATTAAAGTGAGATACACCTAAACCATCTTGGAATTATACATTTACTAGCTTAGAAAGACCTTGAGAGAATAAATTCTAAATCTTTGCCTTCAAGTGAATATCTGAGGGCTTAACAGTTCTCACCATAAGAAAATCACTCCTCAGAATTAAATTTAAATTCCTTACCCTAATTTAAGTCTCCGGTTCTCTTGTGCATACTTTGATAGTCTGCAAAAAGCTGGTACAATTTGTTCAACATTCACCCTTTATGTTTGATGACATTTCCTAAGACAATCTTCGTGTGAATATTGAGTCTAAAACTCACACTTGCCATGGCAACTGTTGTTTCTATATTTAAAAAAATAAATCATGCAAGATAATCCAACTCACTGATGAGGACTTTCATGAACATAATACAAGTACTTTATTTCTAAAGTTATGGATATTTAGAAATCTATTTATAAGCAAAGAGATTGGGTAACAAATTTGCAAATCAAAACATGCTTTAAAGCTAAAATTATCATTTCTAAACTAAGTAGCTGAAAAAAAATAAGACTATTAGTTAAAATAGGTACATACATTATTCAAATGATACAGCTAACATTTTTTAAGCTTAAAATAACTGAAAAACAAACATCTAATTGATATTCATTTATTCTTGTCACTATATAACCAGAACAGTGCAAACTAGTTTTGTATGGCATCATTCACAGAAAGAGTATTCCAACATCCTTTACAAAATTAAAATAACTCATAATATTAATTTTGTTTGTTTTCAGTTTCTGGGACATGTCTGACATATATTACCAGATATACTCAGTCTCAGTTTGCTATTTTTATTGTAAATCCTGATGAAGGGTGTTAGCACTGCACTCAACAAAATCCATTAAATGATTGATTTTCTTAAGCCAATATGAAATTAGCCTAGTAAAATGGAGTTACTAAAAAACATTAATTAAATGTCTGTGTTTGCTTATCAACCCCTATCCCCTGTACACTATTTAACTGCATAACTCTACAGAACTGGTAGTTTCCATTTGTCTCTATTGACAAATTTACCTTTATAAGATCTGAAATGCCAAGAAAGTAGTTGAAGTTAGAAGTAGGAAAAGGGAAGCTATAAGGGGAAGTGTCTCTTTGGTAACCAACAAAAGTCAATTTTTATATATAAAGGTATTGTGGAAATAAGAGTGAGTTTTCTCACTGTGGTAGATTAGAATCCAAATGCCTTATCAGTTTTAATATAAATATGAATAGATAGATACAGAAATAAATACAAAATACAGATATGCCTATATGCATAGGTGAGTTTACGTATGTATATTGCTCAGGTATGTCCACTGAGAAAGTCTAAGTAGCAATACTGCTCCAGTAGGAATATAAATATCTAGCACCCAGATTTTAGTTTCTAAATACTTTCCTCCAATAAAAACAAAAAACAAAAAAACAAAGCAGAGCTCCTAGAGGAGTAGTGGATTCCAGGGCCGATGTAGGAAAAATATCAGACAATCCTGGAATATGCTGTCGTACCAAAAAGAAGGAAATACTAGAAAATGATGAGAACACATTAAAGAACAACTTGAAGAATTTCAATGGCCAAATTTGAGTAAATCTGAACAATGAACTGATATATTTGATTTTAATCCATATGCCATAGTGATATAAATAAGTAATTGAGTAAATATATAATGAGAAGGGATGGCTTTTATTATAGCCAAATTCTAATTATAAATGCAGATGGAATGATGAAAATAGAAAATCACTCTTAGTCAAATACCACAGTAATGGTTATTACAGGCAAGAGTCACAAATGGATGTTAAAATTAGTAGGTAAAAATATGATAAGAAACAGGATATTTGCACATTCAAAATATCTCCTCACAAGACATTTATTAATTACAAATGAAAAAATAACCATACAGTGGAGAAACATGGCAGATCCTACCTTAAGCAAGTGAAAAAAAATGGAATTGCATAAGGTACCATGAATTCTTAATACCATACCTCCTGATATGATACACTGAGAAGGTTATAACATTACTTCTGTGATATTCTCGGCAAAAAATGCATAAGTTGAATTTAATCATGAGGAAACATCAGATAAACCCAAATCAAGTGACATTCTACAAAATAACGGGTCCCTGCTCTTCAAAATGTCAAGGTCATAAAAGACAAACTAAGACAGAAAAATTATAATAGATTTGAGAAGACTAATAAAATGTAACAACTTAAGGTAAAGTGGGATTCTGGATTAAATCTTGGACCGGAAAAGTGGCATTAGTGGTACACCTGGGAAAATTCGAAATCTCTAGGTTAGTTAATGATATTATTCTGTAAATGTTTATTTTTTGCAGTCATTAATTTTATCATGAGTAGGCAAGATATTAACATCAGGGGAAGTTGGGTTAATAGTATATAAAAGCTGTCTCTTTTTGCAACTTTTAGTAAGTGCAAGATGATTTCAAATTAAAAGTTAATTTAAAAAAGTGCAACCTCCACCCCCATCTCTATGAGCTTCAGGGGACAATATTTTACCTCAGTGTTGTGATGTGATTGTCTATTGCTGTGAAATAAACTACTCCAATCTTAGTGACATAAAACAACATTGTGTCTCATTTTCAGGCGTTTTAATCTGAAATCACCTGATACTTGCTAAAGTTGCAAAAATGGCACAGAGAGCTTTTATATATCATTCACCAAACTTCTCTTAATGTTAATTTGTTATATAACCATAATATAATTAATGAGCTAAAAAACGAACAGTGATACAATAATACTATTGTTCTTAGGTGTCATGGTTCTAGTGGCTGATTGGACTGAACTGGTTGGTTCTCACTCAGAGTCCTTCATGTGGCTAAGATCAGGCAAAGTGACACTGGTAGTGTCATCTGAAGACTGCAATTACCATACTTTGCATATTGGGAAACATTGATCTACCTGAGCTCCCTCCAACATGAGCATTCTTGATCGCTTATATTCTCTTGCTGTAATCATTGTTCTCTCTCTAATAGTGACACACTCTTGAGGATTTATAAAATATTTGCAAAAGACACATTTAATAAAAGACTGCTACACAAAATATACAAAGATCTGTTAAAACTCAACAACAAGAAAATAACCCAATTAAAAATGGTCAACAGGGGTGCCTGGGTGGCTCAGTCGGTCAAGTTTCCGACTTCAGCTCAAGTCATGATCTCATGGTTCGTGGGTTTGAGCCCCCCATTGGGCTCTGTGCTGAGGGCTCAGAGCCTAGAGCCTGCTTCAGATTCTGTGTCTTCCTCTCTCTCTGCCTTCCCCTGCTCACACTCTGTCTCTCTGTCTCTCTCTCAAAACTAAATATTTAAAAAAAAAAATTTTTTTAAAAAAGGTCAACAGTCCTGAACAGACATCTCATTAAAGAAGAGACACAGATGAAAAGTAACCATATGAAAAGATGTTCAATGGCATATGTTATTAGGCAATTACATATGAAAACAACAATAACATACCATTACACACCTGTTCGAATGGCCAGAATCCAAAACATTAACAACACCGAATGCTTGTGAGGACATGCAGCAACATTCACTACTGGTGGGAATGCAAAATGGTACAGCCCCTTTGGAAGACATTTTGGTGGTTTCTGATAAAAGTAAACATCCTCTTACCATATAATCCTGCAAACACACTCCTCAGTATTTACCTAAATGAATTGAAAACTTATATCCACATGAAAATGTGCACATAGATTTTCGTAGCAACTCTATCCATATTTATTCATAACTGCCAAAACTTGAAAGCAACTAAGATGTCCTTCAGTAAGTGGATGAATAAACTGTAGTACAACCAGACAACAGAATATTAATCAATGCTAAAAAGGCATGAGCTATCCAGCCATGAAAAGACACATGTAACTAAGTGAAAGAAACCAATCTGAAAAGGCGACATACTGAATGATTCTAACTATGTAACCTTCTGGAAAAGATAAAACAATGGAGACAGTAAAAAGATCAGTGGTTGCCAGGATTAGAGTGGAGGGAGGTATGAATAGGCTGAGTGCAGAGGATTTTTAAGGCAGTGAAAACTATTCTGCAGATAGTACACTGATTGATACATGTTATTATATATTTGTCACCCATAAAATGTACAATACCAAGTGAACCCTAATGAAAAGAAGAAGAGCAAACCCTAATGTAAACTAAGGACCCTGGGTAATTGTAATGTTTGTACCACTTATTGATTGTAACAAATGTACCACCCTAGGGCAGGATATCAATAGTCGGGGAGGTTGTACGTGTGTGAGGCCAAGGGGTACCTATGGGGAACTTGGGGCACTTCCCACTCAATTTTGCTGTGAACATTAAAACTGCTATTAAAAAAACAAAGTCTATTAATTTAAATTTTTAAAAAATAAAAATGGGCATAGATGACATTTTATAGAAATTCCTCTTAAGGAAAATACAAAAAGTGCCAGCCACAAATGAAAAGACTGATACATCTGACTCATTAAAATAGAAACTTCTGTCAACAAAAGACACCATAAACAAAAAATTACTTTAAAGCTTCAATCTGTGAAAAGATATTTGTAACTCATGCAGGTCCAGACCATATGTAGAGAAAAATACAAATTATTCTGTAGAAAAGCAGTAAAGAAAATGAATAAGAATTCACAAAGGAAGGAACCCAAATGTCCAACAGAAATAAAATGGGTGCATAACCTCACTAGTAATCAGGAAAACACAAGCTAAAAATGTCAGTGAGATATCATTTCACAATTGCCAATTTGGTAAAAAATTTCAAAAGCCTAATATCTGTTGTGGAAGTGGAGACATACAAAACTTACATCCAGTGATGGGAGGATAAATTGGCATATCCACTTTAGAGAACAATTGAGCAATATCTTATAAAATTAAAATGCTCAGCTGTTCTTAGAGATACTCTTTCCCAGGGGACTGAAAAAATATGTACTTGAAATGTTGATTACAACTTTGTTTAACCTAAATGTTTCCCAGAAAGAAATGATAAAGTAAATCATGATATATTTATTCAATGAAGCGCTATACAACTGTTAAAAAGATTGAACTAGAATCACATGCATCATCATGGACTGATTTCAGAACCAGAATTGAATGAAAAGAGTGAGTTATTGTATGATGCATAAAATAATAGTATTTGTTTAAATCTAGAAGATACACAGAATAGTGCTATGTATTGTTTACGAATACATGCAGTTTTAGTTGCTGTGTAGAAATCTGGAATGATAAATACTAACTTGGGCTTATTTATCTCAAGAAAGGAAGGGAGAGTAAATGGATAGGAGAAAGGTACCCAAGGTAGTCTCAACTTTATCTATAAACTTTTATTTCATTTTTTAAATTTAAAGCAAGTAAAACAAAAGGGCTACATTTTATATAACATTCTTTGAAATGTTCTGGGTGTTTGGGGTGCCTGGGTGGCTTATTCAGTTAAGCGTCGGACTTAGGCTCATGATCTCACGGTTCGTGGGTTCAACCCCTGCGTTGGGCTCTGTGCTGACAGCTCAGAGCCTGGAGCCTGTTTCAGATTCTGTGTCTGCCTCTCTCTCTGCCCCTCCCCCACTGGCACTCTGTCTCTCTCTTAAAAATAAATAACAAAATTTTAAAGAGAGAAATGTTTTGTATGTTTGAAATAGGTCTTAATTATGGAGAAATGTGATAAAAATCAAATAATTTGAAAGTCTATTTTCTCTCTGCTCATTATTACCTATCCCAGCATTAGTGGGACATCATTCCTGAATTTCACAGTTGGAATAGGGGAAATTTTGTAATAATCTGATTTTGACCAAAGGAAACGGACTAGGAACTAAAACCAGGACAAAAATTGTTCAGAAAAGTCAAGGGCCAGGAATCCCCCAAACCCACCATGAAATTGAAAGAATGCCTCAGGCATTGCCTTTCACTGTTCAGTAAGAGATGACACCTGACAGAGCATGAGTATGCCAGCAGTATAGTTTATTTGGTTCTCTTCCTCACACTAGTCAGTAGAGGAAACTTCCCTCAGGAAGTGAAAGGCAAAATTCTAGAGATGTCATTTTAGTAAACAAAAGGCTAGCCTTTCATCCTGAAAGGAGAAGTTAACAGGAAGCATACCTTAAGTGAGAGCCTGAATTAGCATGCAGTAATTTTGTGCCTTGTGGCTGATGGCGGAAGTCCGCAGAAGTGGCAGTGGCAGGATGAACAGCGTCACCACACCATCATCCCAGAATGGGATCGCCACCAGGGAAAAGAAAGAGCCAGGTATATTCCAAAGAGAAACGCGTTTGAGAAAAACTCAAAAACCCTTTGATTAGCTTCCCTATTCCTTCCACTTTTATGCTTTTGTTCATTCCCCACAGATTGGTTTATAGATATTCCGAGGCTGAAAAAGCTTCGCGCATCCTGGTGCTGGAATGAAAAGGTGGAAAAGCCACAATGACTTCAAATGCTATCGTTGCAAACTGCGCAGACCCCCTACTCCCTGCAGAGTGAGGCCCAAGAAGGAAAGATACACGGTGTTCTACATCCTTGAGGTTTTGCACAATTTCATTTAAATTATATTTTAGGTTTTATCTTTATGTTTCATCAGGTCCTAAAAAGTCACTCTCATTTTATCAGCTTTCAGTTCTAGGGCTAAAGAAAAAAATTCTAAACTACTAAACTATTCCCTCCTTTAAAACCTGGGCTCTCATTTATCTGGGCTCCTGCACTGGTGGTATAATCCCTCTTAGGGAGCAGCTAATGCCGTCTCCAGACATCCAGATTAAAAATGTAAAGATTCATGAAAAATCCAGATATTATATGCTTTAGTCATAGAATATATTATATATTAGGGAGGGCTTCTAGATAAGCAATTCGGTTTTTTTTCATTCCATGTTTGTTTGTTGGTTTGTCTGTTTTACCTTAACCTATACAACAGACACATTTTTGCAATGAGAAAATGGATAGCATGGCAGAGAGTGAGTTACTAAATACTTACAAGATTTTGGGCAGTTTCCCAGAATTTCAGATGTTAAAGAAAAAGTTTACAAAGGTGTGGGAAAGAGTATATTAAGGAGTTGAAACATAAAACTTATTCATATTCAATTAGCCAGTTTTTTTCATATTAGTGATTATGATTCAAAGGATTTTATTTACATAAAGTCACAGGAAACAATTTTCCATGTTTGATTTTTTTAAAGGAGAGGTTTTATACGTGTGAGTTCATTTACTCAATAATTTTACCTTAAATACTTTCTAGTGATTTACCAAGATAAAAAATGAGAAGAAATGAACTTTAAAAAAAAAGATTATAGGCAGTTAATTTTCCCAACAGCTCATTTCTTGAGATGTCTGCTACAAGCTGAAAGCATGTTGGGTGCATCAGGAAATTCACGAGAAGCCTTTATATCTGAAACAATGGAAACCTTACAGCATGCTGTCTTATATTGTTGGTTACTTTACAGCTTCCACAGGAAAAGCATAAAAGAGTCTGTAATACTGATGTTTGAACTACTTGAGCCCTTCTCATTCACAACCCTGAAGAATGAACTAAGGAAATATACTTATGATCCCTATATTCCCTGTCTCATACTACCTTCTGATTGTTATAGATCATAAGAAGACAGACCAGGGGCACCTGGGTGGCTCAGCCAGTTAAGTGTCAGACTCTTGATTTCGGCTCAGGCCATGATGTCACAGCTTGTGAGATCAACCCCTGCATCAGGCTCTGTGCTGATGGTATGGAGCCTGTTTGGGATTCTCCCTCTGCCCCTCCTGCCTGCTCTCTCTCTCTCTCTCTCTCTCTCTCTCACTCTCTCGCTCTCTCTCTCTCAAAATAAATATACAAACTTAAAAAAAAAAAAGAATACAGACCATATCATTGCATTAGTTTTCTGTTCTTAGTGGAGTGCCTGGTGTCTACAAATAAATTCTCCACGTTTCACAAATGCAAAAGGTAAGATTCAAAGGAGTGTGCACAAGGTAGAAAAGCAAATCCTAAGCCTGGTGACTTGGCAGTGCCCTGGCCCTCACCCTGGCCCGCACTGAGGTGTGGAGAGCTCCTAACACAAGACTCTTCTAGTAGGCAGCTTCCTATGAAGACTGCAGATATCTCATGTTCCTCAAAACAAAGATGGCTCAGAGAGAGGGAAACTTAATTTATAGGATACAATGCGGCAAAATACCATTTACTGATAGTGATAACATCCTGATGAGGTAAACTAATGATGACATATCTGACTGATGCCTTACTTCCCAAAACTGCTAAAAAGGATAATTTTCTGTTCCTACATGATTAAAATCCCTTGAGATCCATTTATGCTTAATGCAATCTAAGACCAAAAATGAACATTTCTCCCGACCACATGTACTTTGATGCATTTGCCCTTCAGGAGGATTATGTAACAGACACCTTTCAGGAGATTCTGTGTCAATTAAGAGAAAGCAACCTTAATTGTGATTACGAATATTTAAACCAGGTGTGATTTCCTGGCTGCGTTTAGCCAAATCTCCTGCAGGCCCTTTCCATACAGCACCTCTCGGTTCAACCTAGGTAGACTGGCATACATTACAGTTAACTGTGGCTCAGCAAGCTTCCAATAGAATCTTGTCAGTGCAATTTCACACAATGGGTGGGCATGTGTGTTCTGCATATTAGGAAAGCTCTTTGCCAATGCAACAAGTTTTTTATTCTGAATTCATTTAAAGCTTCAAATGAGGTTCCAATGGCAGCATCAGAGAGGGAGAAGTTAACAATGACAGTCACGGTTCTCAGAACACCTTGGCTTTGTCAACCAAACCATTTAGGCAGTAAACTGCCTCTACTATGCTCTATTTCTACTTCTTGCTCTCATGATGACGTTTTATATTAGTAAGGGTCTGATTATTTTTATTAACAGGAAAAAATTTTATTGTTTTTTACGGCATATAAATGAAACACATAGGGGTGGTAGAATTAATTTGCATTTCTTACTTTATATATTTTGCATTGTTTGAACTTTTAAATAGCATGTGCTACCTGAATAATTTTATATATTAATGAAATGATTTTTAAAATAATGGACATTTTCCCAAGTAAGCAAACACAAGCAATACTTGCTTGTTTTTCAATATATAGACAATAAGAAAATATACAAAATAGAAAGCAACCATTGTCTACAGATATCAACTGATATATTACATATTTATTTATTTACTTATTTATTTATTTTATTATTATTTTTTTTAAATATTTATTTATTTTTGAGACAGAGAATGAACGGGGGAGGGTCAGAGAGAGAGGGAGACACAGAATCCGAAGCAGGCTCCAGGCTCCGAGCTGTCAGCACAGAGCCCGACGTGGGGCTTGAACTCACTGACTGTGAGATCATGACCTGAGCCGAAGTCGGACGCTTAACCGACTGAGCCACCCAGGCGCCCCTTTACTTATTTATTTTTAATTTTCCTAATGTTTATTTATTTTTGAGAGAGAGTGCAAATAAGAGAGGGGCAGAGATAAAGGGAGACACAGAATCTGAGGCAGGCTCCAGGTTCTGAGTTGTCAGCACAGAGCCCGACACAGGGCTCAAACCCACGAACCGTGAGATCATGACCTGAGCCGAAGTCAGATGCTTAACCGACTGAGCCATCCAGGTGCCCCAATTAGATATTTATTTTCTATTAAATTGTGAAAATACTTTTAACTTGGTTAATACAGTTTTGTTACATATTTCTTTCTCTTAATAATATAGAATGATCATCTTTCCATATGAATGTATAAGTTTCTGCAACATCATTTTTTTTAAATTTTTTAATGTTTTATTTATTTTTGAGACAGAGAAAGACAGAGCATGAGCGGGGTAGGGGCAAAGAGAGAGGGAGACACAGAATCCGAAGTAGGCTCCAGGCTCTGAGCTGTTGGCACAGAGCCCGATGCGAGGCTCAAACCCATGAACTGTGAGATCATGACCTGAACCGAAGTCGGACACTTATTAACCAACCAAGCCACCCAGGTGCCCCTGTGACATTATTTTTAATAGCTTCAACATATTCCATTATGGGCATATCTTAAATATTTTTTACCCAGTCCCCTAATTATATACATTTAGTCTGCTTCCAATTCCTCAGCATTATAAACAATACTACATAAACATTTATAACATTTATATTACATATAATATGCATTTATATTACAGGAGTATCATGTAAAAGGTTGAACCCATTTGTATTCCTACTCACCATAGAGCAAAGTTACCATCCATTTATAATGGTTCTCCTATTTCACCAAAAAAGAAAAGAAAAATAATTAGTTTTAAATTAATGAAAACAGAAGCTAGAGAATCGAGGGTACTAACACCAGCAGTAGCCTTATACAAATTCCTTTTCTTAGGAGGAAGGAAAGAACTAACTACAATGTTTTGAGAACCCACGATGAACTAGTCACTATGCAAAATGTTGACATAAGCCATTCCATCCAGTCTTTCATAACGACCCTAGGAAACAGGTACACATGTATTATTATCTCCATGTTACAGAGAAGGCAACTGAGGTTCATGAAGGCTAAGTATATTGACCAAGGTTACCTAGACAGTAAGTTTCAGCCCTGATATACAAGCATATTTGTCTGACATCATGTTCTTTTGGCATTCAGATTCGACGTTCTCCACCAGGTTTCCCACTCTTTAACATGTTTGTGACACATGACCTTGCTGAGTTCCATGTAATGTAAGGTACTCCTGGTCTCAGGATGAGCACTAGGTGTTACATGTAGGGGATGAATAACTGGATTCTACTCTTGAAATCATTATTGAACTAACTTGGATACTTACTTACTTAATAAATAAATAAATAAATAAATAAATAAATAAATAAAGTACTCCTGGTCTCAAGTCTGGAAGAATTACCTGCTTCAACATTTACATCTTTTATAGGAAAACACATAAAGCAATTTGAGGGGAGATAAGTATATTATTTTGTAACATTTTCACAGAATCTTCAGTTCAGGTCATTCATACTTTATAAAACTTGTCAAAGTTTCAGACATAAAAACTTTGAGAAATAAGTTTTAGGAAAGTTATTTCCAGCTACACACATTTGCCTTAAAACAAAACAAAACAAAACAAAACAAAACAAAACAAAACAAAACAACTTTAACTTACTAATGAGTACACACCTTGAGAAATAAATGGCAGAGAAAAATAAAAAGCCCAAATGAGAGCGATGTCAGATGCTGGGGAATATGCACTTAAGAACAATAATGACAACTTCTAATGCATAACTCACATCCCACACGCCCATATGAAAGGCGACATCTTAAGTAATAGACTTAACTGTCAATTACACTATCTGTTCTCACATTTAGTGTGAATGAAACTGGAGCTGCAGGAGGAGAATGCACATAATTTTCGTTAGAAACAAATGGGTGACTTCATTTGTTCCAACTTGTAAAATTCCTTTTGTTGACTACACTTTCAGATCTTTTTGACATCAGAATTTAACCATAAGGCCATCATTTCTTCAAGGAAAATTATCCCCTGAAAATAGTGCAGTATCATGGCAAAGTGTATAACTTTAAAGTTTCCTACAAAAATAATTACTCCTTAACTTGGCATTTTCATGAAGGAGGCAGAGCAACCAAGATTCTGTAAGTTTTTCCTAGACCCCAAAAGTAAGGCAGTTACCAATCCTAAATTTTAAATCAGCTGATTATGAAATCTTATATTTCTCTTTATTTCAATAATATATTTCCTTCTCCTCCAATGTTGCAACATCCTAATATATTGTATATATTGAAATATATGCAGTACCCTAATTATTATGGGAAATTCTGGAAATCCATAAAATGCTAATCTTGCTTTTTTTTTTTCTCACAACTTCAATTTGTAAAGTGGCAAAATTAAAGTCAGAAAGGAAGGAAACTAGGAAAATCCTAGCTGATTTACCCTTGGGAGAGACGAATGTTTGTTCTTTTTCTGTTTGCACATATAAGCCTAAAGAGAAAAAAAATTAGGAGCAGAATGATGCTGGCATTCTCATCTAATCTGATATTTGAAAAGCAAATCTTCATTCTTATTTATCTGGCTGCGGGAAATCGTTTTTCCCCATGCTTTGACAAAAGGCATCCTCCAGGATGCTGACATCGATGCACACAGGACGGCTATCCTCAATCTGAGACCAAGTTCAGAGTGCCCCTCTGCCCCCCCCCCCCCCGCAACACACATACACACAGTACCCGCTTTCCTCACCAAAAAGCCCTGGGGGGGGGGGGGGGCTCCAAAGCATTCACCCTGTGTTCTCACAATACTCCTCTCAACGGAAGCACTTCCTATATAAAATCAATTGCTTCAACCCTCAAAAAGAAATATCTCTAAATCAACAAATAACTTGGAGAGTATGACATTATTTTTACTGAGAAATCAGGAGTTTTAGATTCATCAATGTGCGGAATGGTAAGTAAAATGAATGACTTCCTTGCAGATATAAGACATTGGCATTCATTGTCCATACGATTAAAATATAAAAGGTTATGATTATACAGTATTTGATTAATCTCAATTTTAAAAAGCCACAGATAAGCTCGGTTTAACATAATTTGTATGGGTCTGAAAGCATCCCTCAGTTTTCTTAGACATACTGGGAATATAGCCTCATCCGGCTCCCATGTCTCTGCCTCTGCAGAAGCAGTGTTTCCAAGTGTAAGAACTCTGCCATTAGAGGAATATGTAAGAGCAAGGACACCTATGCTCTCATTGGCATTTAGCGTTCATTAGAACTCTGAGACCTGAGGTCTCTCACCAACTCGATTTAAGCAACTTTTATTTATGTAACGCTTAGAAAATCCATAAAGAAAGAATAGGTGGCCTTCAGGCTATTCCTAAATGACCCCAGGGTGATACAATTCCTAATTTCTGCTGGGTAGGGAATCCACTTACTTTTCTACAGAGGGGCTTTATTTTCCCTTTCACTTTTATTGACAGCAGCATGGGTCTACTCCTACTGTGATTCAGTCCCGGAGGCATTTTCAATTATGGCAAACAGAAGCTTCTTAACATTCTTTCCATATCATGATCCAAACGTCCTAAAATCCAGTGTGGGACAATGCACGGGTTGGAAGCTGGTGTTCACATACGATTTATATAAGCTTCTTTGCAGCACTCCAAAGATGTAGGATTGGAGTATTGAAAATCATGGAGACGGTACACTTAAAAATCATCTGGTTGCTTTCCAGGCTGTGAAAATTACCTGTGAACTAGACCAGACATTAACCTTCAAAATGCATGTTCAGTGTCGGATGGTGGGGAAGAGCAGAGGAGGAGGCTGGGGACTTGTAGATTAGGGAAGGGAAGGCAGTCAAATGCATACCTCACTTTGTGAACAGTTGTTGCGTCTTGTAAGAAGTATTTGAAATATTTTAAGGTTTACATTCAATGTTTTATATACTTTAGGAAAGACCATTTCAAAGTGTCTGTGCTACACATATATTAATGAGAAAATAGGAAGAGCAAACCTAAGGTAGGTATCGTGCTGTTTACAGATGAGGGAACTGAAAGTTTAGGTAGTTTACCCAAGGGCACATAGCTAGTAAACTACTGGTAGAGCTGGGGTCATACCCAGGCATTCTGGCTCCAGAATGCACTGTTTATCACCACATTATACAACTTTTGGTTTTCAGAAAATTTATTTTTGAAGTTTCTAAAATCTTATTTCCCTTTTAAATCATCATACAGAGATATTAACCTGATTATTCTCAGCTATCCAATCCCCCCCTCCACCTCCATGTTCCCTGACTAGGTTTACCCTAAAGGAACGCACATTTAAGCTTTTATTTTCTCAGATGATTTTGTAGAGTGTAAAGTTCTTTGAAATTCCCAAATAAATGCAAACAAAGTTCTGAGCCAATATTTGATGCACTAGCAATCTGTGCCAAAGCAATTTTTATCACTATAAAAAGCAAATTCCAGTGGCCCAATGATTCTTTTATTTATTTATTCAATTATTTATTTATAACATCTAGAGCATATGATCTTTTGGGTTAATCTCACAGTTGAAAAATCTCATAGAGAGTGGAGAAATGAACAGATGGCATAATTCCAGGAAAGGCCAGGAAACTTCATAGGTTTCTGCATAGCAATTTAAAATTCACATCAAGGGGCGCCTGGGTGGCGCAGTTGGTTAAGCGTCCGACTTCAGCCAGGTCACGATCTCACGGTCCGTGAGTTCGAGCCCCGCGTCAGGCTCTGGGCTGATGGCTCAGAGCCTGGAGCCTGTTTCCGATTCTGTGTCTCCCTCTCTCTCTGTCCCTCCCTCGTTCATGCTCTGTCTCTCTCTGTCCCAAAAATAAATAAACGTTGAAAAAAAAAAAATTTTAAAAAAAAAAAAAAAAAAAAAAAAAATAAAATAAAATTCACATCAAAACTGAAGCGCATGCCTAGTTAAAGCAGGCAATCTGTTGTCTGGGTTAAGGTTTACAGGAAAAAGCATAAGTACCACCAATAAGCATATCATCTCTGACTCCAGGGATGTTTCCATACCCTCTAATTGGTGCCATTCTGTACTAATCAATACATTACAAGCACCTAATAGTCACTCCCACAAATCCTGGCAAAACAACTCACACCATAGAAAGCACTGTAGCCCTGAATATTCATACCCAAGTGCAAATGTTAATTCATGCAGTGCTTGCGTTAAACTGGTCTAATTATCTACTGAAGGAATCTATTAAGGGCATGCTGTCAATCCTAAAGATTGGGTTCAGCAAAGTGAAACTGA
Source organism: Neofelis nebulosa (assembly GCF_028018385.1). Taxonomy (NCBI): domain Eukaryota; kingdom Metazoa; phylum Chordata; class Mammalia; order Carnivora; family Felidae; genus Neofelis; species Neofelis nebulosa. Next base: position 116,784,752 of record NC_080786.1, read on the forward strand.
ATTGGGTGCCTTTTCAACTAATTACAAAATTCTGCCTGACATGCTTTAAGAATGGTCAAAAAAAAGTACACATGGCCAACATACAGCTCCCCAACACCCACGGCATCTCCTCTTGTCAATCAAGAAAATACAGAACACAATCTTAGAGAAGCACAGCCTAGGAGACCATGTGTCCTTTCATTACACCTCTCATTGTCTCATAAGAAATGTGGCATGCCACACATAACCAGATTTTTTATAAATCTCAGGCTGCCCATAAATGGATTTTCATTGTACAGTTTAAGCCAATAACCAGTAACTTTCGAACACGTAGAGATATTCCTCATTGGCTATGTTTTAGTATTCTACACATTTAGCTTTAGAAAAATCTGTTTATGGAATTGTTTTTTTCTTTTGTCTCCAATGTTAACCTAAAAATGGAAAGGAAAGTATGATTCTTCCCCTTCTGCCCCTCATGTTTTCTCCAGGTCTTAAGTTTCGCTAAGTTTCACATTTCTACAGCTCATCCCACACTCACAGAGCACTGAGTAGACCTTATAAGGATGACAGTTTGCACTATAACATCTCGATAATGTTCTAAAATATTTGGTGGTGTGGAGCCAACTTACTGTCAAAATCAGACATTCTTTTCCTCTACCAGAAAATGTCCGTCATTGCCTGGCCCAGCCAGATTTCCCATATCGTTTCTCCTGACATACTCACACCCTAGGTTTTATACCATCCACATGTCTATTTAGGACACCTATATAACAACTGAAGTTCAAATAATAACACTAAGCCATAACACTAAGCCGATTTGGCATCGGCACACTTTTATAGAAGCCATGCAGCATTTATAGAGATTTTACAAAGATTATCCTCAATGATGAATAAGGGATTGGTGATTAAATGATTCAAACAATTCACTATATAATAATTCATAGCCTTTCCTCTTTCTGTCACATCGCATGTCCAAAACATCAGTAAATCTCATTAGCATTACCTTAAAAATCTATCCAGAGTCTCTCTACCTCTACTGGTACAGCCATGTTCAAGGTACCATCATCTCTTACCTATAGTTACTGCAATGGCTTCAAAACTTGAACCTCTGCTTCCACCTTTGCCCCTCTCTTCGTGTATATATCCCCTCCACATAGAAGCTATAATATAAAGAAAACATAACAATTAAGTCAAAAATATAAAAGTCATGTCAAAGTGAAAGAAATCAATCACAAAATGACAAATACTGTATGATTCCATTTATTTTTTTTTTCAACGTTTTTTATTTATTTTTGGACAGAGAGAGACAGAGCATGAACAGGGGAGGGGCAGAGAGAGAGGGAGACACAGAATCGGAAACAGGCTCCAGGCTCCGAGCCATCAGCCCAGAGCCTGTCGCGGGGCTCGAACTCACGGACCGCGAGATCGTGACCTGGCTGAAGTCGGACGCTTAACCGACTGCGCCACCCAGGCGCCCCTGTATGATTCCATTTAGATGAGGTATCTAAGATATTCAAACTCATAGAAACAGAAAGTAGAACAGTGGTTGACAAGGGCTGGGGGGAGGGGAAAATGGGGGGTTTTCGTTCAATGGGTATAAGGTTTCAATTGTGCAAGATGAAAAAGAGCTAGAGATCTGTTGCACAGCGATATAAATATAGTTAATGTTACCGAACAATATATAGAGAAGTGGTACTTGATTTTTTTTTTTTTTTTGAATCATGGTAGAGCTTATTTTTCCTCAACTCAAAATCCTCCCATAACTTCACATGTTATTCAGCAAAATCCTGAACTTTTTCCTCGGCCCAGAGGGCTAAGCATGATTGCCCCCACCACCACTCTCTACAGTGTCTACGCCAACCCCCACACCCACCTGCCTGACCTCATCTCCCACTTACCCATCACTCATTCCCTGCAGTTGAACTGGCCCTCTCCCCTTGTCTTTAACACACCCAGCAAACATCTTTGTGAGGTAAACTCTTTCCTTCAGAGATTCACACTATTCACTTGTTTATTTCACATAGGGCTTGGATCAAAAAATCACCTGCCAGTGATGATGCAACCGAGCGAAATACCTAAAATTCTACCTGTCATTGGGTGCCTTTCTCCTGGTTTACTTTTCGTTCTAGCATTTATTAGCACCTAGTCTAGTCAACTTTCTAATTCTTTCCTGTCTCAACTAAAAATAGAAACTCCAAGAGATCAACACTTTTGTTTTGTTCACTGCTCTATCAGTACCCAATAAATATTTATTGAATAACTGAATGAATAAAGAGCATGAGTTAATGTGATTGAAGGTAACTGAACAATAAAGGGAAATAAATTTCATTAATTGTTTTTGGTCTTTACCCCATTCCTGACCCCATTTCCTAAGGATGCTCAGCTTAACTCAAAATTATTTTATTAAAGTGGAAAAATTATTTATGGAGATTAAGAAATATGTTAATATAGAAGTACCAAAGGTGTTTTGTCTAGTTTTTGATGTTGTATATTTCTTTTCATTCTTCTGAGATTACAATACACCCAAAAGACGCCACATGACAGGAGCAGTGTGCTTATCAAAGCTGTCCTGTAGCACAAGAGTTCATTGGTCTCATTTCTATGAAGTAGTCATAAATTACAGGCTGATTCACACACACACACACACACACACACACACACACACACACACAAAATATGTGTTGTCTAAAGCCAAACTTATTAACATAGGCCTATAATCCTGACTGTTGATATGAACTAGTGCCAAGAGACCTGTAAGGATGAAGAAAAAAAAAGGAAGGTAAACAAAGAGGCGAAACTGTTCAGAAAACTGGAGTAAAATGTAGAGACAAAAGAACACTAAATCTGTAGCAGGAAGGTAAATCAGAGCCTCTTTAAATTGTTATGAGAAAAGTCAGAAATGCAATATCAGAAGTTAAATAAGGTCATTCATAAGAGAATATCTGTAGCATATTTCCAACCTACTGTGGAAGTAAAATTCATGAATAATATTAAAGGTATTTACATGATCCACTGTTCTCCTGAATAGTGTTTGCCTAATGTAATAAGATCCGGATTGCTTGAGCAAAATACAAATTTGGGGTTGTAAGACTTAAACCTGACTGCCCACGTTATTCAAAAAAGATGAACTTTCCTTAATATAATAGTTTACATCAATATTATTACTTTATTCCATATATGTTACAGGCTATTGTGATTAAATTAGTACTCTGTAGTAATTATACTACATGACCCTTAACAGAGATTCTATTCTCCTTTTTGAGTATACTTTGGTGTTAGTTTTATTTAAAACAAAGTCTTAAAATTCAAATTTCACTTAAACAATTCCAAACTTCCTTTCAAAAGTAAATATCATATGAAATAATATAGTCTATCCTAAAGAAAACAGAATATTCTTTAATAAATGAAAATCTAACTCCTCTTTCCAATTTTTCTAAAGTCATTTTTAAAAACATATATCTATCTCATTTCCTTCCAACTCTTAAAAGTTGACAGAATTACATTTACAAATGCAAAAAGCAATTTTTTTAATAAGGTTTTTTGTGGTTTTTTAACGTTTATTTTGAGAGAGAGAGAGAGAGAGAGAGAGAGAGAGAGAGAGAGAACAAGCAGGAGAGGGGCAGAGAAAGAGGAGACAGAAAACCCCAAGCAGGCTCCACGCTGTCAGCACAGAGCCCAATGCAGGGCTCAGTCTCACAGACTGTAAGATTATGACCTGAGCCAAAATCAAGAGTTAGATGGTTAACCAACTCTTAGTCACCAGGTGCCCCCAAAATGCAAATTCTTAAAGCTAAGGAACTTTCTTCTTCTTCTTTTATTTTTGTCCCCATCTTCTCTCAGCATCATATAGTTATATGAGACATCCTGGAGGGAAAATGAAAAAAACAAAAACAAAAATAAAAACTCTGTTATTAATATCAGAGCTTTCTAGCAGTAACATATCTCTCAAACACTATGAATGAGGATAGTTTGCCTTTATAATTTACCTGTATTTTATCTTTTACATGGACCTTATCTCCAGATAGGGTCTCCTGGGAGTAATTTAGATGCTTTCCCTGGAAGCTTTATTTCACTCTTTATTAACCTCATTAGCCTTGGCTCAACTAAGGCAAGAGTTTGATAGACTTTTTTTTTTTAACCACACCTTCCTACTTCCCCCAAACACAGGATGATAGGGCTTTAGCTCTACCCAGTTTAACTTCACTGTGGCATATGGCAGGACATCTGATCTCTCCTCTTCCCTTCCTGGTTGTTTTGTTGTTGTTGTTGTTGTTGTTGTTGTTGTTGTTAGCCAGCACTTTAACTATCTGAAGAAATCAATCCTTATCTCTTCTCAGAAGTATCACATGACTGTTGGTGAGTCAAAAATAATGGATTTCAGCTCTTTCCCCCCATCAAATAGGAAAGTATTTTAGCTAGCCAAATAATATTGGGAAAGTACTTTGAATTAGTGCTTTCATGTTCCATTTAAGTCAAGTATATGTGAAGGGACATCTCACTAGGGCACTCTCCTACTCTTTATTGCAGGTTCATATGACTGATTTCGTGAATAACTGATTCAGCAAGTATTTTGAGAGTCTATTCTGTGCAATGTGCTGTGCTATGTCCCACAGAAGATGAGATGAATTAGGTATGTTCCTTGTCCTCAAGAAGCTCACAAAAACTTAAGGGTTTAAATTTTAGTTTTATGTATCACAGGAAGTTCTGAACCACATACAGAAATAAGCTAATTGTGTACAATGACTGGCAAGCAAAAACCTCTCTAAGCATTCTATCACGTACTGAATCTGCAAAGAATGAAACTGTTGTAGATTGATTGCCAAAATGTCCTCAATCCTTCACCCACTTTGCAATGTGACCGTTTCCTCCTACCGAAGGTAGAATCCATTCCTCTACCCCTTGAATCTGGACTAGCCTTATAACTTGTTCTGGCCAACAGATGAGTCCATGTGCCAGTTCTGACCTAAGGTTCCAAGAGGCCTCATCTATTCTGTTCTCTCTCCTGGGACCTTGTAACCAGAATGTGAACAAGCCCAAGCTAGATGGCTAGATGGTGAGACTTATCTGGCATGGTCATTTCCATCACCCCAACCAGCAACCAGCACACAGCCAGACATGAGTAAGACTATTTTAGATGAAGCAGCCTCTAGCTGATCTGCCAGATTTCCACAGATGTGTGAGCTAACCCAGCTGAAAGCAGCTGAGCCTGGTCCAGATCAGCAGAACTGTCAAGCTGACTCACAGACTCATGAGAAATAATACAAGTGTATTCTTTTGAGGCACTGAGATTGAGATGGTTTACTGCACAGTAATAAATACACTGTTGTGTGATATATAACCGATATAGGGTAATGGATGCAACATTTGCAAATGCATAAGGAGCCATGGCTTTCTTTACTTGTAATATGCAACTACATCTATATAATTCGAGCTGTAGATACATTTCAGTGGTTAAAACAAATGTCATCACCAAAAATGTAATAAAATAAACGCAAGTTCCCAAGACTACGTTTTGTTTCGTTTCTATTTTGTTTCCGACTGATGTGGCCCAAGTATCAAGAAGAGTGACTGGCACAGAGTAGGTACTCAAAAAAATTTTTTGGTTGAAAAACAAAATGCCTTTAACCAAATATTTACTATCTCTGAATGCATAAAGACTCCAAAAAGGCATTTAAATGGATTCCCAAAAAGTGAGAAGGCTGTAGTGATACTCCAGATATGCCATGATGAGATCTTGAACCAGGGTGGTGACAGCAAGAACTGGAGAAGGATAGATCAATTTGACCTCATTAAAGGGGGCTGAGCTTGCCCCCAAAACATGCGTAAAAACCCATTCTCTAGAATCCTTTCATATAACCATTTCAAAATGTCAGTGAAAATGTGATGGAATTTCTAAATTCAAGTATTCACAGTCAAATGATGGAAAATATTCCAGCTATTTCCTTTCTGTATTACAGCCAAATTTGACAGTGCTGCACCATAAAGGCAGACACCAACAGGGACTGGGGATGCACCATGGAAGTTTTCCTGAAAAAAACAAAAACACAACAAACAAACAAAAACCCTGATCCAATGTTGAGGCCACAAGAAGTACTCAAATAAAGGATCAAGTGAAAGATGTGTCAGGAAGGAAATTCAGCAAACATACAAAACTGACGCAAGAAACAGCATGGAAAATCCTAGGTATTGAAATAACTCAGTGTGGTTGGAATAAAGTTTCAGAGAGGAAGTGAGGCAAGAGAAGAAGATGTAATCAGGAATCAGTCTATTAAAAAAAAAAAAAAAATAGACCTTGATAGATTTTCAGGTCTTTTGGTAGGTAAGCTGTTAGGAACCTCTGAGGAGGGGTCCTAAGCAAAGCAATGACATAATGAGATTTAGAGTTTAGAAAGATCTTCTTTAGGGCCACCTGGGTGGCTCAGTCGGTGGAGCGTCTGACTTTGGTTCAGGTCATGATCTCATGGTTCAGGAGTTCAGGCCCCATGTTGGGCTCTGTGCTGACAGCTTACAGCCTGAGCCTGCTTTAGATTCTGTGTCTCCCTCCCTCTCTGCCCCTCCCCTGCTCTCACTCTGCCTCTCTCTCTCAAAAATAAACATTTAAAAAATTAAAAGAAAAAGAAAGATCCTCTTGAATGTACTGTGGCAGCTGAATGGAGAGAAGCAAGAATGATGTCAAGGAGAGCACTGGTCCCAATGGGAAATGTTGGGTGTCTGAACCAATGTAGGAATACTGGAGATACATGTCAATAGATACATTTGAAATTTTGGAAAGAAAAAATGAGGGAGTAAAGAGTAAATAAGTAAAATTCTGACTTCGGCAATTTGTGGAAGGAAGTGGAAAGCACAAACCAGGTTGTGGAGAGCAGCAGGAACCAGCACAAGTTAGAGGAACCAGGACTTTCCAGGGAGGTGACGGGAGCTACCAAAGAGTTTACAAAGAAAGAGAGACAATCAATCTGTGTTTAGAAAGAAGTGTGAGGCCGAACTGGAGGAGGGTCAAAGTAGATTAAAAGAGCCAGAGAAGAGGTGGTGGCCCAGACAGCTGGGTGGAATGGAGGAGTGTCAGCGGGAGAACTGACAAGGACTGAAGGCTAGATATAAAGAGTGAGAGCAAGGAGAGAGAACAGCACTCTAGTCTCTTGTTTGGGGACTTTTTTTTTTTTTTTTTTTGGAGTTTTGTGCATTTTATTCAACAAATTTAGGCCAGAAAAAATTTGTAATTTAAATCTCTTCTATATACTTTATTCATGTATCCCAGAGGAAATGGACACAAATGCTTGATGGGAAATGTTTGTCTGTGGCTTCTTTATATTTCTTCTCTTTACATTAGGATTGTATCTAAAGAGATCATCACCAAGAGACTCTTCTTTTGCATGTTGATTCCGCACCTTATTTCCTGCCTTAACCATTCTTCCAATTCTATATTCTTCCAAGCATGATGAGCTATTAGATCTGATCCTCCAATGATGTGTGAATGTTTTCCTACTCAGGAAATGTTATCGTTTTGAAATCCTTGAAATTCTTTAGTTGACCATAATCACTGTTTACACTGGATGCATTTCTGGAGGTAAAGTTACTAACCACCAGTGATCTAAATTCAGTCAGTAACACCTTACTTGGAAGCATACCACCATCATCCCGACGTCTATCTTTGATAGATAGTTCTTCTTCAGTGGACCATAGTGAATCTTTCTTGAGCTTATGTTTCTACCCAATTTCATTTTCATGAGATATTCTGTTACCCCTGGCATTGCTTCATCAGTCAAGGTGCCATTTGTTTCTATACCCAATCTTGGCCTTTTTCTAATATTGACATCTTCCTCTTGTTTTTGAACTTTCACTCCAATTTCTAACTCTGATTTTGTGTTCTTGAATAACTGTTCCAAGATTTCATCTTCTATGGGTAAATCATCAATTTATTTTCTTTTTTTTCTGATCTTAGTTTTTCTGTAGAAAGAGATTTATTGGCAGAATTTTTCACAGTGCATTTTAAATCTGTATCTGGAAGTAAGTAATCTGGTTTCTTTTTCACAGTTTCTGTGAAACTAGAAGACACAGTAGGGGTAGCAGGCGACAGGGAAGATGGTAAGTTTACTCTTCAAAGTTCGTGCATGCTGTGTTTGAGATCATTTGAATCCTAAAGTAAAGATGTGTAAAGAGAAGCCATCAATTTAGCTAGCATTTTGTCTCATGCTGCATGGTGCCTGACCAACAGTAAGTGCTCAGTAATTCATTTGTGAATAAATAAACAAAAATGCTCAGAGAAGAGATCTAGACTTGAATCTAGAAAAGGGAATTAATGTATACCCAGGAGAATTTATGCTGTGGGAGTGCATTAAATCAGTCCTGCTCAGAGTATGGACTGTAGACAATGCTGTTCCTCAAACAGTCATGTGTCCTTGAGATAAAAAACAAACAAACAAAAGGATATTAAAAATAAGCATTTAGAAACTTTTATAGAAATTTAACAGAGTGATTTTATGTCTGTTTTATCTATAATTAAAAATTTGGACTCACATTTTATATGTTTTTTGTTTTCTTTTTTATTTCATTTTCTACACACACACACACACACACACACACATATATTTACTTTTACAAAAATTCTGGTAATAGATTGGATATGTTACAAACAAACACAGAAACACACAAATAAAATTCTTGATCTATTACCACAGGTAGCTTAAGCACTGACTTAGACCATCTGGGGAAGATGTTAATGGCAGCTGTTTGACCCATCTTATCTGTTTCCTAAACCCAATTTGATTCATTTCCTGGAATCTCAGGGATTTAGTAGTTAACTAAAGTGTCTTCTGTGCATTTTATATGCTTATGCAATTTGGCTCCAAAATTGTTCCAGAAGCATGGATAAGAGGCACTTCTTTCCCTTGCCTGAGTCCTGTAGAAAATAGGCAAAATTCTAAGATAGCCCCTTGGCGTTATGCTGGGTATCATCCCTCTCCTTTGAATGTAGGCAGGACCTATGACTTGCCTGTAGCCAAAAAACAAAAAACAACAACAACAACAACAACAAAATGAAAACAAAAACAAAACAACAAAAAAAAACATGGTAAGAGTGATTGGCTACCACTCTCTTGTTTAACATAGATGGTCAGATAGGCAGCAGATCTCCTATCAATTTTGATCTCACAACAGCACTGAAGAAGCAAGCCACCCTTGGTTCTAAAGCTACACACAAAAAAAAGAAAAAAAAAAGGAAAATAATTCTACCAACAACTTGTGGGAGCTTAGAAATGGATCATTTCCCAGTTGAGATTTCACACGAGACCTCATTCTCAGCTAGTATCTTTACTGTAGTCTCATAAGACCCTAAGCAGAGAACCCAGCTAAGCCATGCTTAGAATCCTGACCAAGAGAAAATACCACATAATAAATGTATTTTAAGCTGCTAAATGTGTGGTAAGTTATTATATAGCATAGAAAACTAATACAGCTAGATGATAATTGTGTGGATTCAGGTGAAGAGAAACTTGGATAAATGGGGCACTGGCAGTACTATTTCTATCACTCAAGACATGATGAAAAGAGCAAAAAATGATGGAGGAAACAAAAATTATTTTAGAGTGAGCACTAAAACTAATAGAATATCTAAATACCGAGGATTGGAACTTAGAAGAGATACGAGTTTGTTGTCAGATATTTCAGAGACTCATTATGAAATGAAACATCGTGTAACAGAAGAACATATAGAAGCTGGAAAGAAGAGCCACGGGGGAGCCAGAAGAGTCATGAAAAGGTCTTAGAAATGAGGAAAAAAATCATGACAAAGAGATTAAAAATCAAGTACTTAAAGAGATGTCAAAAAGAACTATAAAACAGTCATTATATTTCTTAAGAAAATGAAAAATGGGCCCTGGGCTCTGTTGAGAGAGCAGCTTCACTGGACTATGGAGCTTCAAAATAAATATTTTAAGGAAATGGAGAGGGGATAGATAATGCAAATTTGGAGATGCTGAATATAGATAAATAGAACAGCTTCAGAAATTAAAGGAAGATGTTTAACGAAAGTTGAGTGATGCAGAGTGTAGGGTTAAGGAATGTATATTTCAACATGGTCGAAGTAAGAGAAAAAAAGATTAATGATGCTGAAGGGAGAGGTGATTAAGCCATGGCACCTGGGACTCAAGTGGAAGCATTAGCTCGAAAGAAAAGCTCTTCTTATGCTCAACTGTAAAAAAAGAAAAAAAAAAAAAAAGGCTCCCATAGTCTCTAACTTCTTGATAAAGAAGGGAAGCTGTCCACTTCAAAATGAGAGGGAGGGATGGGACCCTGAATTGAAAGTGAGCGAAGGTTTGGAATAGCTCTTGTGCAGTCTGTGTTAGAGGATCAACAAGAGATTAATGAAAGGATTAAGAAGCAATTAAAGTCAGGCAGCGTGAATTGGTTGTAGGCCAAGTCTGCAGAGTTTTGCTTGAAATCTGTCACTGATGCTGGGTAGCAGCTAGTAGAGAAGCTGGATTGATGGCGGATCGGTGGCTCATAGAAAGCACAGCATACATCACTAAGGAGGAGACGTGCATACACTACTCTATTTGAAAAGGACAGCCAGAAGATTGGAGATTTTAACAACAGATGGTGAATGTACTTTCAGCCAGCTATGACATTGGTAAAGTTTAAAATTCAACCACTAGAAAACAGAAAATACCCTAAAGCATTTTAATCACAGCCTATATTAGCATTGTCCCTAGGTCAGGCTAACTTCCTTAGACCAATCTTTTTTTTTTTTATTCCCCAATTCCTTGTATATTAAAATATTATAAACAGAAGCAGCATGGCCTACTAGGAATGTGTATGTAGAGCTTAGCATCTTGATTCTCTAACTTAACTAGCTGCATTGGGAAAGCTATTTCATCTCTCTGCCCTTAGGTTCTTTATCATAAGTAGAGATAATTAACTCTCAGTGCAGATGTAATAACTAAATGAGATAATTTACTTATTGGTATCGTGGTATGTATAACGGATACTTAAATAATGCTATTTAGTTGTTTTAGAGGCAGTGTAATTCCATACATTATTTTCATTTTCTAGAACAAGCCAGTAAAAAATACTGAGAAGAACAGAAACCACAGAAAAGTAGAAAAGAAAGGTAAATGTGATCACAAATCTATCATCCAAGCATTAAAGCTTTTAGCAGTGTTCAGTACCAAATATAACTTTGGTTTCGAGACTATAAAGTTGAACCCTTACATTTCACAGATGAGAAAACTGAGGCCCAAAGAATACCCTGGGCTCTTCTAAGAGCACAAACCTTATTAGCTATACAGAGCGGGGCTGGAATGAGGCCTATCTCCGGCGTGTTTCCACTCATTGTGATGGGAGAGGTAAAATATCGCACTGTCAACAACCAACACCTATTGGGTCCACACACACTCGGGGCACTCAACACTCTGCGTATATAATCGTTATTTCTTAAAATTTGACACCTATTAAGAAACCAATTGAAAGTGTCCATGTAGATCAGCAAAAAGACAATCCTTCCACATAAAATAGGGGGGAAAACCCCCCACCTATACCAATGCCTGCAGTATAAACTGTACAAAATTCATTTCTTCCAGTATCATAGTTTGCAAAAAGTCTATTTTTGTAAGAGAAAAACATCAATTTTTCAACTATCCTCGATACCGAGGAAAGCATAATGGCTATACGTCATCCGCTCTGTAAGCTCTTAAAACTACCAAGGGCTCTTGTGTGTCTTATCCACAAGCTAGTCCATGGACTCCACACTTAGCTTGCAATATGGTAAGATTCAAACTAGTTTTTGTAAGTGAACAGGACAAAGAAACAAGGACATACAATACATCGATCTCAAAATGACATTTCCTGGAGGTTCATGGTTGAGTTTAACTTGCAGATGGTAATTCAGCAAAGAAATAACTATAGTATATCCTCTTGTAATGATTTAATTAAAAAAAATTTTTTTATGTTTATCTATCTTTGGTGGGAGCTGGGGCAGAGAGAGACGTAGACACAATCAAAAGCAGGCTCCAGGCTCCGAGCTGTCAGCACGAAGCCCAACAGGGGGCTCGAGCCCCTCAATTGTGAGATGATGACCTGACCCAAAGTGAGATGCTTAACCAAATGAGCCACACAGACACCCTTATCCTCTTGCAATGATTTAGACATTAGTCTCCAAAATCTTGTTTACATAATTTTAAAAAAGTATTTCTAAAAATAACACTTCTGTCTGCTTCTTTAAAATCAGAAGTATTATTAATTGGACAGTGTAACAAGTATTACCCAGGCCACCAGCCCAGGGGTATCCCTCCAGCTCAAAGTACGTTTATGGCATGTGAGACTGTGTCTGTGATGAATGCAAACAGCAAACTTTGCTCAATGTAAGAGAATTTTCATTGGGTTTATTAAACATTTATTATCTGCCTACTATGTCTATTATTTAGATGACTGAACATACAAAGCTAAGCAAGTCTCAAGGTCCTGCCATCTAGACTTCTATGATCTTCTGAGGGAGGCAGATACCTAGACAGAAAATGTCTATATGTTAAATTAGGGATCTAATGAGGGCTCTATTTGGAGCACAGAAGCGAAGGGGGGCGGGGAGAGGGTGGTACTTAGCCTCACCTTTGGTTCAGGATTCCTGAAGAAGATGACTAATGTACTGGACAGGATGATTAAGGAGTTAGCAAGGTGGTGAAAGATGACAAAGACATCCAGACATGAACAAAGACCTAAGGCATGAACCAGTATGGTATGTTCTGAGAACTATAAACTGTTAGATATTGTTAAATAATAAAGCTCAAAACAGATCATAGGAAGAGACAAAGACTAAGAAGTACTTAACACTAGTTATTGGAGAGACTCATGTACTACAATGAGTAGCCAAAGAGCTTGTGCTTGATGCTGTAACTCACCAAGAGCTAATCATAGCAAGGGAGTATGGTAGAAACCTCACTCTGGGCAGTGTGGGGAGTGAACTGAAAAGGGACTGGATGAGAAGGGCAGGAACAGCTAGAAGAATCCAGATATGGTATGGTGAGGATCTGGTGCAGGGCAATGATAACTGTGTGTGGAAGGAGTTAACAGAGGAAAGGGTGATTGAAGAGAGAAGTTGGAGGGACCCGGGATGTGTCAGAGGAGGAGAGGGAAGAGTCTAGAATGATACCATGGTTTCTGGCATGAGTGTCTTGATGTTATGACCTGTGGTTACAAAGACAGAAAGAGCAGCGTTAGAAAAAAGAAAATGAGCTTGGGTTGGGACATGCTGGAAGTAAGGTATCTGTGAAACCTGGCAAATAGAGGTTATATGAGATTGATGCTCTGGGGTTTCTTTTGATGGCCATCTTCCTCCTGATCTGGTAACTTGTGGCAACTCTTCCTGGCTACCTTCCCCAGGAAGAACTAACCCAGAAAATCCAAGCAGAAGCATATTCTCCTGGCACTTGGGATACATCCCTCTTAGGAAGCCTATTCTAACTTGGATAGAAAGCTGGACTGTTGTTAGGGACAACGAGAAGCCAATAGGACTATGTTGCAGATAAAAACCGTGGTGCCTCACAGGATCACTGCCAAACCCAACCAATTTCTTCTCTGTCTCCCTATCTTTCCCTTTCAACTGACCATGTGGGACAGTTCCAGGCACCGAGTAAACAGCTTGGCTTACCATACCTCTATACCCCCAGTCCCAGTTTGTCTTGTGTCCTCTTCTGTTGTTCTATCTCTCTACCTCATGGAAGAACCTCTCCCAATGAAATCGCATCACTCAAGACCACTTCATGTCCATTTGGCATCTCCCAGAAACCTACCTTTCCCTCTCCCCGCACTTCATGCCAGACACCTAGCTTTCCCACTGCCTTAGATCAGTCAGCTCATTTGGTCTTGCGTTGACTCACAACTTGAAGGGTTCCACATGTGAATATCTAAGGCAGACTTAATTTTTTTTTTTTTTTTCCCATCTTACAGCCCTTGTACTTGTAAATTCAAAGACTTTTAATTTGTGGCAGAGTGTGACAGGCTGGACCTGAATGTGAATCCCAACCCAATCACCTAGATGAGCAAGTCACATAAGCTTACTGTCTGAGTTTCCGTATCTGTAAAATGGAGGTAAAAATCGTTTCTTTGCAAGATTGTTGTGCAAATTAAATGAGCAGGCGTGATGACCAACGTGGCACACGGTAGGTAGGCAGTGAACACATCTGCCCCCCCTGGCTTCTTTTATCAATTCCGTCTCTCATCTCTTCGTCCCAGTGCATCATTTTGCTTTGCGTGTTTTCAGATTTTCCCGATTTGTGTTTCCCTCAACCAGTGCTCTAGCTTCTTTTCCCTCCCATTTGTAACTTCCTCTCTGGTTTCACACTCCCAGTGCAGAGATGGAATAGAGCTGTGGAGAAAAGCCCAGCCTGTACAACCTATACAGTTATGATGTCATGGTTTTCTTCTCATACCTCTAATTTCTCTTAAAAATAAAGACTCCATGGGGCACCTGGGTGGCTCAGTCAGTTGAGCGTCCAATTTCAGTTCAGGTCATGACCTCACAGTTCGTGGGTTCAAGCCCTGCATCGGACTCTCTACTGTCAGCGTAGAGCTGGCTATGGATCCTCTGTCTCTGTCCCTCTCCCTCTCTCTCTCACTCTCTCTCTCTGCCCCTCTCCCACTAGTGCTCTTTCTCTCTCTCAAAAATAAATAATCATTAAAAAAATAATAAAGTCTCCAGAGCAAGACATGTCTTCTCTTGGTTTATTTCTATAGATAGGTAGCCATCAGTCCATCAACTTTTCTAAATCATCACTGATGTGTATCTCAGTCGATTAAAAGTAAGTGAGCCTTTTTCTCCACCAATTTTCTTGGTTGCTCTTCTTGTTCTCATAGTAAAAACCAGAGGTACTCTGCTTATTAGTACCTGTGTTTCTCACCCTGGTGTCCTGAGATGCCATCTCTGTAACCAGAGGTTGCAGAATCCTTTCTGCATTTATTAATACGTAGCCTGTGGCTATACAGCTCACTCCACAAATTAAATTACATGGATTCATAAGATCTCAGGTCTCATAAGTTGTTTGCTGTTTCTTTAGCCATGCTTGAAATGAAAGGAGATATTTTGTACGCTGTTTAATTAAAGCATGAAGGAAGTGCAGTCTCCCCCATCAGCAAGCTCTCTTTCTGCAAATTCAGACTATTCGGTTGCATCACATACACTTTCAGCTTCAATTAACAGAAACTTGACTAGAAGCGGCTTAAAACTCTATCTCATATTTTAAGAGTCCAGAGGTAGCACTCATTTGCGGTTAATTCTGTGACTCAGCCTTGTCATTAAGGACCCGGGTGCTTGACATCGCTTTCATCTGCCATCTCCAGCATGTCAGCGATCCACCCCTCACGGTTGTAAATGGTTGTAGCAGGCCTAGGCAGCATTTGCAAAGAAGACCATGTTTAGCAAGGAACAGAGGCTTCCCTCCGGTGCATTTCTTTTGATTAGGGAGGATACCTTTCCCAGAAACACCACAGCAGGTTTTCCTCAGGTCCCATTCTCTAAGATTAAACCCCACTCGTGGAGAGCAATCACTGGCAAGGGGTGTGGGGCACCATGCATACCTTAGACTTACCCTGATTGCCTCCTGGGGTAGGTCGGGAGCCCATTAATGCATTAACACAAAGCTCTGTGAAGGCACCTGCACAAAACTCAGTCTGTATCAGCACAACAAAAAGGAGAGGGGCACCTGGATGGCTCAGTCAGTTAAGCATCTGACTCTTGATTTTGGCTCAGATCATGATCTCGAGGTCATGAGATTGAGCCCCACGTTGGGCTCCATGCTGAGCGTGGAGCCTGCTGAAGATTCTGTCTCCCTCTCCATTTGCCTCTCTCTTTCTCTCCCTGAAAAAAAAGAAAAGGGGCGCCTGGGTGACTCAGTCAGTTAAGCGTTTGACTTCAGCTCAGGTCATGATCTCTTGGTCCGTGGGTTCGTGTCCTGTGTCGGGCTATGTGCTGACAGCTCAGAGCCTGGGGCCTGCTTCAGATTCTGTGTCTCCCTCTCTCTCTGCCCCTCCCCTGCTCATGCTCTGTCTCTTTCCATGTCTTAAAAATGAATAAATATTTAAAAAAAAAAAAAAGAAAGAAAGAAAGAAAAGGAGAGAATAGCTGATAGCTGTTACGGTTACAACCAACAGTGTCCTGCCACAGTGAGAGCAAATATTGGTAAGTACAATGCTCTGCAGAAGGCTGCAGAGCAGACAGGGCTGGGATTGGGGCACCTGGGGCACCAAATTTAGGGACGCATTCACTCTGTACACTTGGGGGGCCCTGAGAGTAAACACCTTCTCAAACTTTGTGTCCTACAAACATTGCTGGCTTTACCCTAGTCCTAGCCCTGGCTACAGATATGGTATAATAAGTTCAGTAAATGCATTTATTTCATTTTAAAATGTGTTAGGAAACCTATTTTGCCTATAAATATGTCAATTGATTCCTAAAATTCTTTCTTTCTTTCTTTCTTTCTTTCTTTCTTTCTTTCTTTCTTTCTTTCTTTCTTTCTTTCTTTCTTTCTTTTTCTTTCTTTCTATTTATTTAGAGAAAGAGGAGGGGAAGGCAGAGGTAGTGGGGGACAGAGAATCTTAAGCAGGTTCTATGCCCAGTGCAGAGCATGAGGCAGGGCTCAGTCTCAGGACCTGAGCTGAAATCAGCAGTGGACACTTAACCAACTGAGCCACCCAGGCACCCGATTCCTAAAATTCTATCACTAGCAGTTTATTCCTTTTTTCAAAGCCTCGCCTTCTCTCTGTGATATATCCTACATTCAAATGCCCCTAAAGATGAGTTTATTATACTGTCATGCTCCTTCCTTGTCACAGAAGAGATACCCTTTGGAATAAAACCAGTGAGTTATTTCCACAAGATATCTGTGTTACATTTGGGGTGCTTGAGCCAACTTGTCTAGGATCTCGGTGGGGGAATGTAACACTGAGGAATGGTGGGCGAAGGTTGGGAAGAAATGTTGTACTTCAGCAGAGTGCCTTTGGAGCACAGCGGCATCTCCTTAAGCTTTGAAGACAGCGTGCTGGAAAGGGATGGAGTTGGAGGGCAAAGGGAACGGTGCTGTCAGCAGTTGGCTTTTGCTTCACAACAACGTATCATACAGTACGGAGGCTTGAAACAGCAAACATTTATTATTGCTCTGGAATCCATGCATTGGCTGCAAGAGCCTGTAGATTTGGGACATATTTAACTGGTATCTCTTCTCGTCACTTGCGGGATTTGGAAAGGAGCTGCAAGGCGTAGAAGAGTCACGTTGTTATGAGCCACGTGTCTTCGGTCACCAAGCCAGTGAGCCCTGACTTTCTCATGTAGGGTTTCTAGGTTTCAAGAACAGAGGAGCAAACCCCTAAGTGCAAGTGCTCTTCATGACCCTGCTATGTCATTTTGCTCATGTCCCATCGGCCAAAGCATACCATATAGTCGAGCTAAGAAGTGGTGTGGGAGGCAGGGTATCAATAGTATTAATAGTATAGGGGCGCCTGGGTGGCTGAGTTGGTTGGGCGTCCGACTTCGGCTCAGGTCATGATCTCACAGCTCGTGAGTTCGAGCCCCACGTCAGGCTCTGTGCTGATGGCTCAGAGCCTGGAGCCTGCTTCGGATTCTGTGTCTCCCTCTCTCTCTGCCCCTCCCCCGCTTGTGCTCTGTCTCTCTCAAAAATGAATAAATGTAAAACTAAAATTTTAAAAAAAGTATTAATAGTATAGATAGAAGGGGTGTGAGTGAGTGTATGTGTGCGTGTATGTCCATTTTGGGAATGTAATGCAGGAAGAGTTCTTGTTGGGAGCATATGTAAGGTACCTACTAAGGGACTCCACATATGATTGGGAAGCTTGCTCAGCAGATGAACTACAGAAAAGCCTGTTACATAAAGAATGTGTCCTTCAGAGTCGCTGTTTCAAAGGGACACAGAACAAAGCTGCCACCATAGGAAGTACTGGCAGTATCTAGCCCAGTACTCTGCAGGGGAGGACACTGCCAAGTAGACCTTGTTTTCTCCATGACTCTCCACTGTGGGGGTGGAGGAATCAATTTACTTGAATCAAAACCACCTTTGCTCTATACTTCTCTGCTCATAAAGCAACCTCCCTGTGCTTTAACTTCTTATGCATTTGGCCTATAGAGGGAACAATACAGTAAAGACAGTAGGAAGACTTGGTCTCCTTCGTATTTATAGTTCTTACTGAAAACTAATACATTCGCATTCTTGTTAATATACTTCACTATGTTACGAGATTTTAACAGGACTTAAGGCTTCATTTCCAATATAAATCACAAATCTTTTCAGATCACATTGTGACACGAAATATTGTTTGCAAAATATCATGTGTATTCATCCCTTCTTCGCTAAATCTTATTATTTTGAGTTAAAAACAAGCATACCATAAACAATAAACAACCATTACCATAGCACAATTCATTTGTAATTTTACAACTGTATTTTAACATAATTTGTGTCATTATAAACAATCACTGGCAAGTGCATTTTATTTTATGCTTTTAAAAAGCTTTTCTGAGATGAGATCCTTGGGCTTTGTAATATTGCAAAAGGAAAAGGGGCTTTAAGAGGTTAATTACTCATGATGAATTACCATGAGCCAGCCTCACCTAGTCTAAGGAAATATAAAGTACTGACAAGTGTTATTGGACTTGCAAAGCCAAAAAGCAGATCCTATACCAAGCCAAATCATCGACGATACGATACTCTTTGTACCATACTATTATATCTATATTCTACCATACTGAACGGTGAACTAGAAATGCTAAGGATGATCATTAAAGTGAGCATGTTGCACTGGACAATCTTTAAAGGCCACTCGGATCTAACATTCTAGAATTTTATAACTCTATGTCCTACCTCAAGCCCTGGACACAGTCACTTCGTAATTAAATGGAGAAACCTAATTCAGTCTTCCAGCCTGAGACTGTAAACTACCACTCACAGGGGCGCTGACAGTTTGTCCTGCTTGTGAGCTAAGCAAATCTTCTACATTTTTGCTGATTGAAAAAGTCAAGAGAAGAATATTTTGTGATAGTTCGTATTATATGAAATTCAGATTTAATGCCAATAAATGATGCTTTGCTATAATGCCACCACATCTATTCGTTTACATACTGTCTATGGCTGCTTTTGTGCTGCTTTGGAACAGCTGAGGAGACACAGCAGAGACCAAATAGTTTGCAGAGCCTAAAATATTTAGTATCTGGCCCTTTACTAAAAAAGACTGTAGACCCCTGCCCTGGAGGAAGAAAATTGAGTTTATGATCCTCTGCTTCTTCATTCCCTTTAATGTCTCATCCTTTCACTAAATGTTCCTTCCCAGAGTCACCAGACCTAAAATAACTTGCTCTCTTCTCTACCAGTGCAGAGGTTTTCGTGTGTGTTCCACTTCGCAAGTAGCATGTCAGGCAAATCATGCATATAATTCACATTTTAAATGAGTTAATTATTTAAGTGCTCAATCTTTTAGTCAGTCTATCAACTAGCATTACAAGGAGGAAATGAATAAACATGAGGGCACTTCATACTCCTCCCCCCATCATTCATTAGAAACATTTCAGAGACTCATTAGTCAGGAGCTTAAGCAGCCTTTATAGTAGGCTGATAAGATGCCAGACATTACTCTCCAAACTACATGAGTATCACCTAAATGGAGGGAGTGAGATTCCTATCAGCTCAGTAGAAATTAACTGTGACTCAGCCTCTCACTGCCTTTCTCTAGCTCTTCAGGAAAATCTAATTCCATCTCTGTGATTTATTTAAATTGCTGGAAAAGATGGTTAAGCGAAGAAAGCACTTGGATGCATAAAATGATGTGTCACTTGCATACCATGGAGTGCTTTCTGTTCTATTGTCAGGAAATGAGAAAGAGTAAGAAAAAATGGGCAGTCTTTAAAAGGATTTTAAATCAGAATACTGCATGCCCCAACTCTCTCATGATTCCTAAAAGCCCGTTGTGTACTTTCTCCCTTTTATGGCGTTAAGGTGGCAAAAGTATTCTCGTCCTTTAAATTTACTTTCCAAAACACGTTGTCACTTTTCCACCGCCACACAGGCACTCCCTCTTGAGTAACTTGCCTGGAAAGGCACACGGTTTCCACGTCTTATTCTCCTCTGTCTGGTGGTTCTCCCTCTATCCTCACAATGCATGTGTTGTAGCAGTACTGTGGGCAGTGACCTTAAGAAAAAGTCCCTTGGGTCCTAAAGCGTTTGGTGGCATTTTATGATAATTAGTTTGTATGGTTTCATGCAGTTTTTCTGGTCACATCTGGTTGTTGTGCTTATTGGGGGGCTTATTAAAAAGAGCCCTGTTTTTCAATAAAGGAGAAATTACTTGAGAGGGGTAATGAGAAAGGGGTTTGTACTTTCATTTTTTAATAAAATGCCAAGGCCTGGCGAATTAAACAAAATAAGTGCCTTTCGAATGCTTATAGTTTTCGCACTTACTCTTAATGTTACGAATCCCTTGAGTTCAGCCCATGTGCCCGGTGCCAGTGCGGCATCTGTTAGCAAAGGCAGAACAGATTAATTTGTAGACTCCTGATAGCTGCTTCAAGTTCCAAGGATTGAAAATGTACGCCTGGTGGGGGGAAATGTTTATTTTGGCAGGGAGGGGCAAGGACAGAGGACTGGGGCCAATGTGAACAGAAAAGCATAATGGAGCCTTGTGCTGCCGCTTAAATTAAAGTCTGCCTACCTCCTACGAAATGGTAGCACTTGGCAGGGAAGCACTTCCACTGCAAGATAATGAGCTCTCTCATTAAAAAGTAATAGTTTGTAAAGTAAAATTTCAAAGCATAATTAATGAGCTCACGAAAAGTGCCAAGAAAACAGTAGCTTACGTGTCAGCACTGAGAGTTACATAAGTTCAAAATGGCAAAGGATATTTGCTGGCAAGGTTTGAGGGCTTACCAAAATCCTCAAATTATTTTTTTTTTCTTTTACAAGAGTATTTGGCTACATTTTTTACAACCTTTTGTTGATTATGTTCCCCTTGAATGTATACTCCAGTCCATTAATAATTAAAGCTTTTTTAAAAACATGTAGATGGTCATGTAAAAAGCTATCAAAATGTTCTGCTGTGAGAGCCAATCACTGTATGCCTTAGAGCAGAATGATGTAATTTTCCAATTCAAAACTTTGAACACATGGCCACTCAGTGGGAGAGAGTATTCAAAATCAGGATTGTTCCAGAAGATCCAGAATGTTTGGCTAACCATAATGAAAAGTTAAATATAATACTGCAAATGACTTTATTCTTAGATGCTATAGTAAACCAGGGTAGCTACTGTGTTTGCCTATTTAACATGAATGCACACTTTCCCTTTTTTCTGTTGACAAATACTACCCAGTCCCCCACCTCCTGCCAAAAGAATAACCAAAGATTGGCATGGGAGCACACAACACCATTGTGATCTCCAGGATTCATTCACTGGTGGTAAGTGACTAACCAAAACCCAAGGGAGTCCTCTCCCGAGACTGCAATATGGACACTGGGGAAAAGAGTTGGTGCTCACTCCCATCTTCGAAGGTGCTAAGCTGGTTTCTTACAGGCCTGAAGTTTCCAGCAAAAGAAAGCTGAAAAGCAACAGGAGGGATTGAGACTAACACACCGAGACAGAAAGAGCTGAACAGTCGAGAGAAAGAGATTCTGAAAATATCCGTGCGTGCTGGATCTGGCCGTAACTGGCGCCATTTCCTTTTCTTTTCCCCCAGGTGGTGAATCAATAAAATCCACTGTTTTGCTTAGCTAGTCTGAGTGGAGTTTCTGCCCCTTATAACTTAAAAAGATCTGACAATCTGTTAATAGGCAAGATAATCTCTCATAAAAAGTGCAAGGTCTAGCTATAATGGGAAAGTTATTGAAACTGTATTTAATCAATTCCACAGCAACTATATACCAGGGAATGATGTAATTTGCCCTTTCCTAGTTAAAATAGAGAGGATATTGAGCAGGAAGAAATGGAAGATTAATGATAGCAATTTTCAGAATAGAAATACCATAGAATAGTGTTAAATGTATAGACCACCTTAGATATTCCACAGAATTCATATAAGAAACGGAGTTTGAAACTATAAAACAGACAATAATTGGTATAATAATTTTGTTGGGTTTTTAGAACGTGGAGGCTTTTGTAACCTTCCACTGTTTACTGTCTATGTGCTCCATAGATATTTCTCCATATTGATTAAAAGAAAAATCCTCTAAAATTTCCCCGTCAACATAGGATATATGAGAAAACTGAGGATATTTACGTAAAAGCACAGCAATAACCTAGGGCTGGGTGGTGAAAACTTAAAAAAAAAAAACTTCTAAAGTAATGATTTGAAGGTTGCACAGTCTTAAAATTTGTTATATATACATGTTGACAGCACATGAACTTCCTCAGCAGCATAGACCATAACTGAGCCTCGTTAGCAAGACAAATTAGTCAAAAAGAGGAAGCTGCCAGATGGTGCACATTGTTAATAACGCCCATCTGTGAATTATGAAGCTGATTTGCGGGTGCATTTGGTGCTTCTTTTCTTGGACAGCAAAGTTGCTAGTAACAGCTTTGTAGAGGTGCCTGGGTGCTCTAGTGGCTTCACAGGTAACTTTAATTTATTCTCAGCCTGAGATTTTAAGGAAAAGTTGCTTCTTCTAGCCAAACAGGACCAAAGGAGCAAATTGTGTTACCAATACTTGCAGGTCAATGGTGAATTGCTCCCCTCTTTCAAAAACTAGGATATCGATAAAAAGAAAAAGCCTTTAGGGCGTTAAACTATAACCTGGATGAAACGGATATGCAAAGTAACCCAAAGAAGCCAATCCTCCAGAGAAAGAAGTTTGGGCCCAGCCAGGAAACAGAGGAAGAAAAAGTATAGGTTTCTCAGTCGGGACAGAGCCTAACTTTGGCAATGCGCCAAAAGAGAGAGCCTTCAACATTTCAACAGATTTCAAGGACAACTAGTCTCATTAGAAAGGATGGGTGGGGCTGGCATATGGCAGTTATAGGCAACAGATTTTGAGTCTCCAGGTGGATACATAGATGTTTCAGACTATCTTACGCTGATGGCATTAGACAGCTTGATTCTTCTAATACCTTACTCTGATTCCATACTCACCAAGCAAACTTCAGACTCCAAGGCTGGTCAGTCTATATTGCAAAATTTTCTAACTATTGGAACCTCCAGTATCTCTATGCATGTGATAGTAACTTCAAATTTAATCAACAAAGTGGCTGATTACTGTGTCTTTCCATGTATTAAGTTAAACATTATCAATTTGTTACTATTTGCCTATTGTTTTGATCTTCAAAACAGTAACTTGGCTATATGAAGAAAATGAATTAATAATACAGACCTCCAAGGTTTTTGTCCACATGCCACATAATTCATTTTACAAGCTAATAAAGACATTGGTATTCCAATGGTATTCCAATGTCTACTTCAGAATAATTTGCCTTTTGGTTAAGATAAGAACGTGAAACTCACAAAGAATCAAGGCAAGTCAGAAATGAAAGGGGACCAGATACGGAAGAGTCCAGTTCTCTAATTTCACAAAAGAGTTAACTGAAGCACAGACTGGTTAAGCAACTTGTTTGAAGGTGCAGAGGCTATTAGAGTCAGAAGTAGGACTGGAGTCTAGCTTCCAGTAAAATCATCTCTCTACCATAGTATGTTAATATACTATGTAAAAGAAACACAGCTAAGGATGGAAAAAAATTAACTAAGGGAGACCAAAGTCTTGTTCCAGCTCTGCCTTCAAACTCTGTTTATGCTTTTATTATCATAAGCATCATAAGTACTGTAAAAGGCATTACACTATTAAAATATATGTAATATTCTAGTCATAATTTTAAATATCTTTATTATAGAAAATTTAAAAAAGCACAAACCTATGCAAAATAATGAGTATTATCTATAATTCCACCCACACAGAAAAATCAATATTAACATCTGCCATGTATCTTTCCAGAACTTTTTCTAGGCATATATTTATATGTCTTACTCTCTCCCCAACATGCAAACAGTGCCCAGCAAAGAGACAGAATCACATGGATTAAGAAAACAGACTCAGGGGCGGCTGGGTGGCTGAGTCGATTAAGCATCCGACTTTTTCTGCTCAGGTCATGATCTCACATTTTATGAGTTTGAGCCCTCCATTGGGCTCTGTGTTGACAGCTCGGAGCCTGGAGCCTGCTTTGGATTCTGTGTCTCCCTCTCTCTCTCTGCCCCCCCCCCCGCCCGCTCATGCTCTGTATCTCTCTCCTTCAAAAATAAATAAACACTAAAAAAGGGGGGAAAAAAGAAAAAAAAAAGAAAACAGACTCAGAGCAAAACTGCGGTTTGCTTTCATTGACAATGTGACCTTAGGTAATTAATTAATTAGAATCTTTTCCATTCGTGAGGTCAAAATAGTCCTTGTTCATAACAATGTTTGGAAGATTCAATGTCATTAATATTTGGAAATGCTTAGAATAGGGCCTGGAATATAGTAAGTGCTCTATAAATGTTTATAAAATAAATAGATATTCAATAAATATTTATGGAATAAATGAATATATACACATGTACATAATGAAAAACTGCAATACTGAATATACAACTTATACCCTGCTTATTTCACTGAATACTATATTGTTACCATTGCCTATTTTAATGAAAGAAATCCTATTTCATCAGATTTTCACTTCCTACTAAGGCATTCTTATTAGTTTACATACTGTTATTTCTCTCCAGATATCTGCACAGCTACCAGCATCACCGAGTCTTTGGACATCCTGCCTCCTCAATGACACCTACCCTCGTCACTTGCAGCCACCAATCCCAACATCGGCTGCTTTCTCTGCTTTTCGGTTGCCCCATAGCATTTGTTCCCTTCTACCATTATATAAATATTATATAAATATTATTATATAAATATTTGTTTACTGTATTTATATTTACTTTTACCTTCCCTGTTGGACCATAAACTCCTTGAGAGCAGGAAACTATTTTGCTCATTGATACAGCCCAAGCACCTATAAAATATCTGTAACAGAGCAGGTGTTCAGTAAATATTTGCTAAGTTGAAAAGATCCCACACTTTTTTCTTTTTTACTATAATGTTGTGATGAGTATTCTTTTTTTTTTTAATGTTTATTTATTTTTGAGAGAGAAAGAGCATGAGCATGAGCGGAGGAGGGGCAGAGAGAGGCAGGACAAAGGATCCAAAGCAAGCTGACAGCACAGAGCCCAATGCAGGGCTCGAACCCACGAACCATGAGATCGTGACTTGAGCTGAAATCAGACACTCAACCAACTGAGCCACCCGGGTGCCCTGAGCATTTCTGTATATAAAGTTTTCTCACAACATCCATTTATATCTTTCATACTCTGGAAGTGAAATTGTTAGATCAAATGACACGAGCATCTTTAAAGTTCCTACTCTTTATTGCCAAACAGTTTTCTAGTTCTTTTCCAGGGAAGATAAATTTACTAATATTGTTGTGTGTGTGTGTGTGTGTGTGTGTGTGTGTGTGTGTGTGGCAGGAGAAATAATAGCAACTAGTCCTCCTCCAGGCTTCTGCTGCTCTGCCCACCACTAAGGAGTGAGGATTTGCCAATCTGATTGGTCTGAATCCTGGACATTGATTGGGCAAAACATGAGACAACTTTATATTAAGAGATGATGCATCTATGTACACATTCTCTCACAAGTAGTTTTCTACATTTGAGCACCTTTAATAACCAAAAATACACACCTCCTAAAGCAGCTACTTATCTCCTTAATTCTTTTGATTCAGCCTATTTTCTTCTATGCATAGGCTCAGGTCCATAATTTGAAAACTTAATTAAAAATATGAAACTTAGGGGCGCCTGGGTGGCGCAGTCGGTTAAGCGTCCGACTTCAGCCAGGTCACGATCTCGCGGTCTGTGAGTTCGAGCCCCGCGTCAGGCTCTGGGCTGATGGCTCGGAGCCTGGAGCCTGTTTCCGATTCTGTGTCTCCCTCTCTCTCTGCCCCTCCCCCGTTCATGCTCTGTCTCTCTCTGTCCCAAAAATAAGGAAAAAAACGTTGAAAAAAATTTAAAAAAAAATATGAAACTTAAGGAACATACCTCAACATAATAAAGGCCATACATGAAAAACCCACAACTAATATCCTAAATGGGAAAAAACTGAAACCTTTCCTCCATGGTCAGGAACAAGACAGGATGTCCACTCTCATCACTGTTATTTAACATATAATGAAAGTTACAGCCACATCAATCAGACATAACAAAGAAATAAAAGGCATCCCAATTGGCAAGTAAAATGTAAAACTTTCACTATTTGCAGATGACATATTATATATTATAGAAAACCCAAAAAATTCCACCAAAAAAACCGTTAGAACTGATAAATGCAGTAAAGTCGCAGGATACAATATCAATGTACAGTAATATGTTACATTTCTATACACCAATAATAAAGCAGCAGAAAACAAAATTAAGGAATCAATACCACTTATAATTAGACCAAAAACAATAAGATACCTAGAAATAAACCTATCAAAGGAGGTAAAATATCTGTATTCAGAAAACTATAAAGCACTGATAAAAGAAATTAAAGATGACACAAAGAAATGGAAAGACACTCCATGTTCATGGATTAGAAGAATAGATATTATTAAAATGTCTATATTACCCAAAGCGATCTACACTTTTAGTGCAATTCCTATTAAAATACCAATTGCATTTTTCACACAGCTAAAACAAATTTGTATGGAACCATGAAAGATCCTGAATAGCTAATGCAAACTTGAAAAAGAAAAGTGAAGCTGGAGGCATCACAATTCTGGACCTCAAGTTATATCACAAAGCTGTAGTAATCAAAACAATATTGTCCCAGCTGTACTGGCACAAAAATAGACATATAGATCAATGGAACATAACAGAGAACCCAGAAATGAACCCACAACAATATGGTCAATTAACCTTTCACAAAACAGGAAAGACTACCTAATGGGAAAAAGATAGACTCTTCAACAAATGCTGTTGGGGAATATGGAGAGCAACGTGTGAACGAATGAAATGGAACCACTTTCTTACACCATACACAAAAATAAATTCAAAATGGATTAAAGACCTAAATGTGAGACAGGAAACCATAAAGTTCTAGAAGAGAACACAGGCGGTAACTTTTCTTTGACATCAGCTGTAGCAATTTCTAATTCCAAGATATGTCTCCTGAGGCAAGGGAAATAAAAGCAAAAATAAACTATTGGGGCTTCATCAAAATAAAAAGTTTCAGCATAGTAAACAAGAAACAAAACTAAAAGGCAACCTACTGAATGGGAGAAGATATTTGTAAATGACATATCTGATAAAGGGTTAGTATCCAAAATATATAAATAAACAACTCAACACCCCAAACCTGAATAATCCAATTAAGAAATGGGCAGGAAACATGAATAGACATTTTTCCAAAGACATACAGATGGCCAACAGACACATGAAAAGATACTCAACATAACTGATCATTTGGGAAATGCAAATCAAAACTGCAATGAGACACCATCTCCTACTTGTCAGAATGGCTAAAATCAACAATACAAGAAAAAACAGATATTGACAAGGATGTGGAGAAAGGGGAACTCTCTTGCACCACTGGTAGGAATGCAAACTGGTGCAGCCACTGTGGAAAACTATGGAGTTTCCTCAAAAAAACTAAAAAAAGAACTACTCTACAATCCAGCAATTGCACTACTAGGTATTTACCCAAGAATACAAAAATACTAATTCAAAGGGATACATGTACCTTGATGTTTATAGCAGCATTATCTACAATAGACAAATTATAGAAACAGCCAAAGTGTCTATTGACTGATGAATGGGTAAAGAGGTAGTAGATACATATACATAATGGCATATTACTCAGCCATCAAAAAGAATGAAATCTTGTTATTTGCAATGACATGGATGGAGCTAGAATGTATTATGCTAAGTGAAATAAGCCAGAGAAAAACAAATACCATATGATTTCACTCAAATGTGGAATTTATGAAGCAAAACAAGCAAAAGGAAAAAAAGAGAGAGAGAAAGAGAGACAAACCAAGAAACAGACTCTTAACTATGGAGAGCAAACTGAGGGTTACCAGAAGGGGCAGGGGGGAATGGGTTAAATAGGTGATGGGTATTAAGAAGGGCACTTGCTGCGATGAGCACCGGGTGTTGTATGGAAGTGCTGAATCACCAAATTCTACACCTGAAACTAATATTGTATGTTAACTGGCATTTAAGTAAAAACTTAAAAAATATTAACATAAAATTAAATATATACATTAACCTTGATTCCACAGAGCTCATTAAACATTTGAATATGTTTCTCATAACACATAGATTTGAAATAATCCAACATTTAAAATTTTCTTCTCTGAATATAGCTTGGTTTGTTTCTATTTATTTAACAGTTTGCTATTCAGAATATAATGCAATCTCCCAACAAACGTCTGAGCAGAGTACGGTTATCATCTTCTTCATTCTAAACTGCATTCTTCTGTTAAATGCCCGTTAGCTTTACTGGCTGCCACAATACCCCACTGGTTCAGTAAGTTTCCTGCTGAATCCATTTCCCATTTGGCTATTTGTATGGACGCCCAATCTCCTCTTTTCTATATTGTGTCCTTGTATTTTTGGAGTTAGGTTCAAGGTCTTATATAGTGTGAGTGCCCATAAAGAGTCTGCCATACACCCATATCAACCATTTGTTCATTTCTAGATAGTTTCCCCAACTCCATTGTAATTTCATGTTTCTAAGAACCACTATTCAAAAAGAAAATGAGATATGGTGTGTTTTATGTGGGGTATATGCCATACACAATCAGCAAGGGATTTTTTCAGCATTTTCTGTAGCAAAATTCTAAGCCAATTTTAAAGGACGCTGACTGTGGAAAACTGACACAGGAAATAAGTCAGCAAAAGAATTTAAAACACAAAGGACAAGGGGAGTACTGAGCACAAAAATGGCATTACGAGGTGGTTTATATATTTGGGGAAATTAGACTGTCATCTTTAAGTACTCATCAGTTAGATTTTTAAGCCTGCACCTGTTTCACAGACATAAGCTTTGTGTCTTAATTTCATGTAAACATTTTAAACAATCAGAATATATAATTCACATTACTTTGCTGGGGTTCTACTGGGAGAATTACTTTAATTACACTTAATTCTATTTCAGACTGACAGGAAATAGGAGTAGATGTGAATAAAGTTCAGGTTGGGGATTTCTTATGTCCTCCCCTCCCTATTGGATATAACCATTTTTAAGATGAAATACTAGAGTAGTGAACCAAGGAAAACAAGGGAAGCTACTAGTCATTTACTAATAGTAAAGAAGTATACCTTTCTTTGAAGGCCAGACGTGGCGGATGATTTATGAAAGATTATCACATTTTAAAATCAAGATTTCTATGTATCTCTCTCATCTTTCAATGTCACTATTCCTGACCCCCTTCTACCATCCAAACTTCCCTCTTGTGTTCAATTCCATTGGGAACGGACTAGCTAGTTAATTAAAAACTTAGCATGAGACAAAGATTGTTACTATATAGAACCTATGCATTATCTTAGAAGATTCTGGGAAGCTTCAAATAATTCCTGAAACTCAAAGTACCTAGGGATCCCAACCTTGTGCCTTAAGAGGAACATTACTGAGAGTGGTTTGTGGTACCAAGTTCCCCAGGTATCATGTTCAGACATTGCCAGCAACAGCCTTATACTCTGAAGATTATACTACTCAGAATAGAACTCTGAACACTGGTTAAAAACAAAGTCGGTGTTCAAATTTTAGCTCATCCACTCACTACGTGTGTGGCACAACCTCTCTGGGTCTCCATTTGCTCACATGTATAGTGAGGATATGACTACAAACTCAGAGGATTAGTACAAGAATGAACTGATATACTTGCTTGTATATGGAAGGCATTCAGGGAGTGCAGTGATGATTATATTAGCTATCTGCTGCTGTGTAACAATTACTTCAACACTTAGTAGCTTAAAACAAGAACAAAAAAGGTTTCATCTCATAGTTCTTATGGGTCAGGAGTTTGGGAGCAGCTTAACAGGATGGTTCTGGCTCAGGGTCTCTCATGAAAGCATAGACAAAATTTGGCCAGGACTGCAGTTCTGGCTCGGGCTGGAGGATGCACTTGCAAGATGGTTTATTCACAGGTGTCACTTCCTTGCCACGCAGTCTTCTCCAGAGATTTCTTCAATGTCCTCTAACATGACACCAGGCTTCCCCCAAAGCAAATGATCCAAGAGAAAAAGGCTGAACCTGCAGTGTTCTTTATGACCTACGCTCAGAAATTACACATAATCATTTCCACAATATCTTATTGGTTGCACAGATCATCCCTATTCAACACTGAGGAGGAGTGCAAAGGAGTATGAATTCCAGGAGGAAAGGATCAGGAAGAGCCATCTTAGAGAGTAGCCATCATGATGACAATGCAGACGGTGGGGGAACAGCCCCCAGGACTTCAAGAGGTCACATGGAACCCACAGGAAAATCTCACACGTAATCACATTCATGATTATTACTTAGTGAAGACAGACGAGGTGATTTACAATTCTTATTTTTGGTACACAAATACCTTGACTGCTAAAATAGCACGCCTTTCTGGGGAGAGAAATAGGGAGAAC
This sequence comes from Neofelis nebulosa, assembly GCF_028018385.1. NCBI lineage: Eukaryota > Metazoa > Chordata > Mammalia > Carnivora > Felidae > Neofelis > Neofelis nebulosa. The sequence goes on from NC_080786.1 coordinate 116,815,378, forward strand.
TGAATATAAATTTCCAAAGAATTTCTAAAAGCTAGTGGTCGTTATATGAAATTCCCACCTGCCTGAGGGAAAAGACCAATCTTTGTAGCATTAATAGACAAAAGGGAGAGACAGAGCTGACAGCTACAGAAATCACACTCCTAGGAACAAAATGAATGGTTTAGACACATCACAACATAGAGAGATCTCATCCCATGGAATTCTTTGGAGACTTCCTGCAATGGTCTAGTGGATGAGTGCCTGCCCTAGTTTTGAGCATGAACAGTCATGTCCTTGCTGTATGATATTGAATAAGTGTACATGACACATAAAACGTATGCTAATGGCTTAAAGGTAAAAGAAGCCAATGTTAGCTTGCCAAATAAATACAATTTCAACCTCATCTTGCTCTTGATTAAAAAACTAAGTATCCCTATACATCAATCATAAGCTCACTAAGCACAACCTCATAATTTGACACCAATCTTTTCTCTTGAGAGTCATTACTCACATTCTCATCTTTGCAAGAGAATGGTGACATTTTTGCTTAAAAAAGAACTCATTTTAATTTTAATTTCTACCCACCGTGCATTTTAAATCAGGCGGTGTGAGCTGTGGAATGTTTGCTTCTGCCTCTCTAAGGCCTATGGCAGCCAGTTCAGGGGAAGGGAAGGGGAAAAAGGGAAACACCTGTCAAGCTCACAAGAGTCCGAGGGTGCACAGGTAGGCAGAGAGGCTTCCCTGATCAACATGAGTTTCTGACAGATGCCACATCACTGCTGTCATCTCCCCTTTGCCAATTTTTAGCTCTTACCATATTCAAGAATTAAATTCTCAACTTTGAGGAGGAAAAAAAGAATGGAGACAATGTTTATTCCCCATATTCTTAGTTGTGGTTTGCCAAGCTGATCTCTGAATATGTAAATACTCTGCACATGGATATGCAAAGACTGTCTTCTAGGTCCTGTTAAAGGTAGGAATTAAGCCAGAATGTTCTCAGGGTAGGCTGGCAGAGAAGCCAGGGAGGTAAATTCCACTTATGTAGCTCTATAAGCTAATTTATCTAGAAATCCTGACAAACTAGCTAAGTACTTTATGATTGCTGCTTTAATTTTTTTTTATGTTTATTTATTTTTGAGAGAGACAGAGATAGAAAGAGAGAGAGAGAGAGAGAAAGCACGAGCGGGGGAAGGGCAGAGAGAGAGGGAGACGCAGAATCCAAAGCAGGCTCCAGGCTCTGAGCTGTCAGTACAGCCCAGTGGGGCTTGAACTCACGAACCGAACCGTGAGATCATGACCTGAGCGAAGTCAGATATTTAACCGACTGAGCCGCCCAGGCGCCCCTATGATCGTGGCTTTAAAATACAGGTTGACCTAGCTGGGGGAGGAGAGTGGGGAATAAATAAAAGGTTTTACAGAGAAAAAGAGTGTCCCACTGCCAACAAAGCTTTTGTTCCAAGGTAACTCACTAGTGAGGCAGACTGCCAGCATAATACATGGGTCCTTGGGCAAAGTACAGGCATTTTAGTGAGATCGGGCCTATTGTGAGATCCTTGGGAATCAGGCCTCTGAGGAATTTTAATTTGGCAGTGCTAGAAATCTGTGACACTACATGTTATAAGTTGAAAATCCATCACACTCAGAGAAGAAAAAAAAAATTCTTAAAGTACAGTGTGAAATATATGATGAATACTTTTCACATTTCTTGAAATGAGGCCTATTTGTGCACTAAACTTGGCAAAGTGGTGAGTATTGATAAGCCATTTTCGACAGAGACCTTCCAAATAGGGCTGGACTTTCTGGTATATCTTTTTGCTTTCTAGGCTGCATGTCAGAAGAAATAAGAAGCCCAAATAGAGACTGAGTAGCAAAGAAATATATAACCAGAATGTTAGAGGGCCAGGGTCAATGCGTTCTACCACCATCCCTGTGACCCCCTCCTCAAGTCCCAAATCTTTATTCAGGGTTACTGGGACCCAAAGAAGTAAATCTGTTAACAATAATTCTGAGGGACGATTCAGATCTGATGCTTTGACTGAGGGCTACTGTTGTACTTACAAATATGCTGAGGGCCATTTCTATTGGAGTTGAGTGAGAAAAAAAACAGGCACAAGCTAGGTCAGGAGATTGAACCAAATATCTTTTCTCGCCACGGTCTCTGGACGAAGTTTACTGACCATTACATTCCTTCCTTCCTTCATTTGTTTCTTTGCCCATTCATTCATTCATACAACAAGCATTTATTGAATATATACTGTATCCCGGATATTGTTCTAGGATGCCACAGACAGAAGATAAGTAAGATAAAGCCCCTGCCTTTAAAAACTCACTATGCTGTGGCGCTCCTCTCAAAGCTGTTGGGATTCTGCAAGTTATAGAGATTAAGCCAAAGAAAAATGAAACTCCCGAGAGAGTTTATGGACAGAGTGACTGATCTCCTGTCATGGACACTGATACAAAGGAACGGTTCTCTGGGCGCACTGGAAGTTAAAATATATGAATGTGTGAGATTTTCAATTTTCCATAAAATACCAATTGTGTGAGAGGCAAATTAGCGTGAAGAAAAATGCTTTGTAATAGAAACCACCATATATACATATATATGGACACATATAGGCAAGATATATGTAGCCTATATACAGCCTTTTTATACTTGAGCTGGTTGGTGGAGGACTAGCTTTGCTTCTGTGCTAAGGATATCTACAGGCAGCATTCAAACAACACCCGTAGCAGAGTCTCCTGCTTGGACACATAAGGCATAGCACAAATAGCACTACATTGGGAGTCTTAGTACTCATGGTCTAGTCTTAGCTCTGCCACTAACTCAGCAGTATCAGAATCTTAACTACTTTGGGGATATTAGCAGCCTTAACTGCAAAGCACGAGGGCTGGAATACATGATCAGATTTAGCCTGGAAATTCTATGATTCTTTGAATTTTTTGTTCTTGGATAAAGCAGGGATGGGTATAATTAAGGAAAAAAAAAAAGAAGAAGAAGTAATAAAATCTAGACGGGTCATTGCCATTCCCCCCGCTGAAATCCTGAGGCTTCTCTTCTCACCTCCCTGCTAGCAGTTCAGCATACACGGTCACCACCTCTGAACCTTCAAAATTACCAAATCCAATCTGTTGTTCTTGTTCCCCGTTTCCCTGACCTCTCTGTCACATCTGACTCTAGTGATCAGCTGCTCCTTCTTAAAATTAGTTCCTTCCTTGCCAATTCTGGAGCCATCCCACACCTTTCCCATTTCAAACTATTCCTACTGACTCGGCTTCCACCCTGACCAAGCATCTGCACTGTGGTAGCTGAGCCTGGGCTTTTCATTACATGCATGGTGTGCACACCCCAGGTTTCAGTAATCCCTCAGTACTCGTTTCCTCCCTCCTCAAAGTCTTTCTAGAAGATCCCATCCTACTCACAGCTTAAAAATTCACTGAGATATTGCTCTCACTCATTTGCCTGAAATTCCAACCATGCCTCTCCAATTTCCTGAAAAACAGTGTTTCATTTGGATGAGAAAAACCACCTCCAGCCCAACGTATCCAGATCAACTATTTGTCCCTTTAACGTAGCTGTTTTTCTTTTCCCATCAACAGCATTACAGGTTCACTATCCTGTAAGTAACACCCTTGAGCTAGATGGAACTTGAAATTAGATATTTTCAAACATTAGAAGAGCAACATATTCTATTTACCACATGTTTTTTTAACAGTCCCAGGAGTATCTCAGTCAGAATCCAAATCTGTTCCTTTCATTGAGCTAGATAACAACATGAATGCTACTGTCATAATTATGCTGAAAGAGTTGAGTCAGGGAAACAGGCAAAGGTAGGTCACAAAGCTTGAACCAAACATCTTCTCTCACTATAAATATGTTAACATTTAGGGAGCAAAAGATACCGTTACTGACATAGTAAATAAAGATACAAATAACTTCTCAGTTCAAGTAAGGTTTTGCTGTCAAAGGACTTCAGGTTACTGAATGCATTATCAACAAGTTTTTTCCAGAGCTTTTTGGATTCAGGGATTGCGAATTAAAGAATATTAATGATGAGGGCACCTGGGTGGCTCAGTTGGTTAACTGTCTGACTCTTGATTTCAGCTCAGGTCAGATCTCACAGTTTGTGGGTCTGGGCCCGCATCGGGCTCTGTGCCAACAGCATGAAGCGTGCATGGGATCCTCTCTCTGTCCCCTCCTCACTCACACTCTCTCTCAAAGTAAATGAACTTTAAAAAAAAAAAGTTAAAAAAACAATATTAATGATGACAACAGTATTACAATAACAATTATTTAATGAAAGCTAACAATCACTCAAGCAATGTGTTAGATATTTTAGGTACATAACAATAATAACAGAAATGTGCTTACTATGAGGTAAATACTGTTTATTTTCTTCATTTTATATACAGAAACAGTGTAAAGTGCTACCATCATTTTTTTTAAATTTTCCAGGCTAGAAATCCAGAGGTATTTTCATTTCCTCTCCCTTTCCCTTACCCCTATATTAAATTTGTCTTCAAATCCCATTAATTCTTCCTTTCCATCTATACCTGCCTTTGAAATCTCATTGTTATGATATGACCTCAGATCCTATGACTACACAGGCCATGTCTCAGATCCTTCGAATAATACAGACCAGACCAATATTCTATTTCCTCCAGTTTAACCTTCCCCAAACTAGTATTCTTCTGAAAATAACATATGCATTATGTATTCATTTATTCTGCAAATGCTTAGTCAATATTTACTCTGTGCAACATCCCTCTTTGAAAAATGTTCAATGGACTGCCATTGCCTATTTAATTAAGTCCAAACTCTTTGGCTTTGCACTTGAAGTTCCAAAGAATATCTACATTTTCAATTTGATCTCTTCCTGTTCACTGAGATGGACTGTGGATTCCAGGCTGACTGCCACTCCATGAATGTCTTTCATTGTATGTGCCTCTGCATTTCTGTTCATACTGCTCCACCCACTTGAAATGTCCTCTTCCATTCTATCTGGTGACACCCTTCCCATCTCTGTAGGTTGAGCTGTGGTCCCCTACTTCCCTTAGCAATCCTCAACATCCCCAGTTTTTAATTATGACTCTATCATTTACCAGTCACTATTCATTGACTTATAATTACATACTGCCTTCTACCATGACTTAGCTCTTCATATTTGTGTCTTACCTTTGCAGCAAGGTTGAAAATCTGTTGACTATATAGGTAGCTTCTTATTACTTTGTACTCCCTACAACACTGAATATAATTCATACAATGGAAAATCATAAAAAATTTTCTGTTTAAACCACTTGATATAGGAGGGATATGAAAGAGGACCTGTACCTTCCTAACTCATCCTTTCAATCATTTTTCTCTGATCGGTTACCTCAAGGGGTCCTAGATGACAATAACAATAAGAAAAATATAGTAGAGCTGTTTCTTTATTGAATTTGGGTTCTAGAAACAGAGTATTAAGTGCAAATATTATATAACCAAAATTCCTTTAAAAATCTCTTAGGGAAGTGCTATATTGGAGATCTACCTGGTGTCAAAAAATTTAACAAAGCCAGTTTTTCTTCCAATCTAAAAAAAAAATGTTGTTTCTTCAATTTATCCCCTGATTAAATAGCTAAGAGCCATGCTATATAATGTATATGTATATACAAGTAGTAAAATCATACTCAGAATGGCAAGATGCTCACAGTACAACGCATGCAGTGAGGGAACATGTTTCTCATACTTATTACAGTGTATGGACTCACTGAATGTGGAATGGTGGAATGAAATGTAAATTCTCTCTCTCTTTAGTCACTTGTTTCCCAAAACTTAAATGCTTGTTCAGAGGGGATGTGAAACTACTTCTTATGTTATGAAGAATTCTAAGATGGCCCTTAAGATTCCCACTCCCCTATGACCCACACACCCTCCTCCTACTGCGTGTGGGCCAGACCTCTGAATATGATGAAGTTCACTCCCAAGACTGAGTTACCGGATCAGTTGACTATGAGTTCATCAAAAGGGAGATTACCCTAGGTGGGCTTGACTTAATGAGGTGAGTGCTTAAAGTGACTTGGAGACTTTTCTGAAGAAAGAAATGAAGAGACTTAAGAGATTCATAGAGTGAGAGGGCCTATGACATATGGAGAGGGCCATAGGACAAGGACCTGCCAATGGCTTCCAATTGCTGAGAATGATTTCAGCTGACAGTTAATATCAAAATTGGGCCAACAAGTCGAGAGAGCTTGGAAACATATCTCCCTTAGTCTCATCTCTGGATGAGGGTATACTTGGCTTACATCTTGATTTTAGCTTTTTGAAACCATAAACAGAAGGCCCACTTAAAACGTTCTGAACTATGGACCCATGAAAACTGTAAAATAATAGATTTTAAACTGGCAAGTTTGTGGTAATTTGTGACACAGCAAAAGAAAACCTAATACATGAGCTTCCTATGTGTCTGACACGTAGGAATAATGTGTGCTAAATACTTTAAATATGATTTTTTATATTACCTTTATTGTAGAGCTAAGGGTTCTGAAGTTTAGAGAGGGTACATACTCTGCCCAAGTTTGCATAACTAGGAAGTGACAGAGACAAGAGTTTATATCCACATTTACCAACAAAGCCCATGTTCTTAACCGCCACTGATAGGAAAGCTGAGCATTCTTAATAGGCCTTACTGCCTCTGCTAACATCTCAAACTCTCTCTGTGCTTTCATCAAGCTCTGCATGGTTGTTCACTCCTTACTGAGAACTTCCTCACTTTATTGACACTGCAAAGAACCAGTTAAATTTTTTTGTTAAACATCTGTGAAATGCCTACCGTAACAAAGCACTGAAGAAAGTGCTGAGGGAACTCAAAGACTGATCAGACTGAGCCTGACCCTTAAGCTTCTTGCACCGCAGTGGGAAAAGGAATTCATACATAAATAACACAAAGGAGTAACTAAGGAGGCAGGGTGGAACTAACTACCCAGCCTGGAGCTTCCAAGAGAAAACATTTGTCTGTTAATGTACCTGAGAAAGGGGTATTTATAGAGTAAGATGCAGAGACATGTTTTCATGCTCACGTCAGACAAGATTTTATATTTATGGGGGTTTCCTCGTTCTGTAAGATTGGGAAATAAATAATAAGTAATTGCATGTTTGCTTCCAAAACTTTAGATGATACCAGTAATAACTTCATTTATTGTTCCCTCACTGTAAGCTAAGCAATGTTCAAAGTACTTACAAGTTATTATCCTATTTAGTTCTCAAAAACCCAACAAAATAGAAATTATTATTATGGTTACTGTAATTTTGCTGATGAGGAAACTCGGATACAAAGAGGTTAAGTAACTTGACTAACATCACAAACTCTGAAGTTTGACTCTGGTACATACACTAGGACACATTCCACAACACGACCATTTTATTTGAAAAGGAGAATAACAGCCATGCATAAAATGAGGTAGGTGAAGGGAGACAGATATTTGCTGCAATTGGTCACAGAATTCATCTATGTTTCTCAGCACCCAAGGCAAAATGGGAGATAACTTGATTTACACAGCCTTCCTAATCTGAAAACATTTACTGAAATCTAAGAAAAATTCATAACTAGGGTCCTTACATGGGGAGGATTTTGAATGACATTGTACACTGTATCTTATATAAGATTTTGACGTGTTCTGAGATTATTATAAACCAAGAACAAAATAGTACAGTGAAGTTCTGTGAAAGCATGTAGAAATTAATTAATAAAGTACAGTATATACTTTTTTACTTGACACAGTGGGAATGGCTGGTTAGCAGTCCTTTCAAACTGCAGATCACGAACCATTAGTGATCATGAAATTAGCTAAGTGAGTCACAGGCAGTTTTTAAAAAATTATACAGGCATATATTTATGTTGAAGAGGGGGAATACATCACAAGTTCAAAAATAAATATAGACATACCTTGGAGATATTGTGGGTTTGGTTCTAGGCCACTGAAATCAAAAGAATATCAAATGAATTTTTTGGTTTCCTGGTGCATATAAAAGTTATGTTTACACTCTACTGTAGTAAATTAACCGTGCAATAGTATTACATTTTTAAAAACAATGTATATGTGGAATACACACACACACACACACACACACACACACACACACACACACACTGGAATATTAGCCATAAAAAAAATGAAATCTTGGTTTTTGCAGTAACATGGATGAAGCTAGAGAATATAATGCTAAACAATGTAAGTCAGTCAAAGAACGGCAAATACCACATGACTTTACTCATATGTGGAATTTAAGAAACAAAACAAATGAACAAAGGGGGAAAAAAGACAAACAATAAAACAGACTCTAGTTAACTATAGAGAACAAATTCATGGTTACCAGAGGTGGGTGGGGGGGATGGGTTAAATAGGTGATGGGGATTAAGGAGAGCACTTGTAATGAGCACCGGGTGTTGTATGGAAGTCTCAAATTGCTACATTGTACATCCAAAACTAATACGATACTGTATGTTAACCATACTAGAATTTTAAAAACTTAATAAAAAATGTACATAGCAGGGTGCCTGGGTGGCTCAGTCAGTTAAGTATCTGACCCTTGATTTTGGCTTAGGTCATGATCTCATGGTTTGTGAGTTCAAGCCCTGCATCAGGCTCTGTGCTGACCGTGTGGAGCCTCCGTGGGATTCTGTCTGCCTCTATCTGCCCCTCGCCCACTCACTCTATTTCTCTCTCAAAAGTAAATAAAATTAAACTTTAGAAAATGTACTTACCTGAAGAAATATTTTATTACTAAACAATGTTGTCATCTGAGCTTTTAGCAAGTTGCTATCCCTGATCACAGATGACTATGACAAATATAATAATGATGAAAAACTTTGAAATACTGAGAGAATTTAGAAAGTGTGACACAGAGACACGAAGCGAGCAAATACTGTTGGAAAAATTACACCAACAGACTTGGTCCATGCAGCGTTGCCACAAAGCTTAAATTTGTAAAAACTGTAATATTTATGAAGTGTAATAAACTGCAATAAAGGGGCATGTTTGTATTGTATAATAAAAATTTTGGTATGTTAGTGGGTTTATATGTACATATCATCTTATAAATATGATTTACATTTTTTTAAGTTTAAAAGACACTCATTAATTTATGCTATTCACCCTGTCAGACTATCAGTTATTCAGCTGGGATACTGTCAAAGCTTCAGCTTCATAAAAGATCACCTAAACTGAAGTCATTACAAAGTGTTTGGAGTTAGCATTTTGAGTTGCTGACTAAAAGGAGACCCTCATGCTTCAGATTTAAGGCAAAGAAGTGGAAAGGAAGCCATTTTTGAATTAAAGACGTTTCTATTTGTGCTGAGATGGAGAACTGCAGGAAAGTGTACAGGAGGGACAAACACTTTTCTCATGAAGCCTGAGATGTATTTGATCTATTTTTTTTTTTTTTTTGAGAGAGAGAGAGGGCAAGTGGGAAAGGGACAGAGAGAGAATATTAAACAGGCTCTAAACACAGCCAAGAGCCTGATGTGGGACTTGGATCTCACGACTGTGAGATCATGACCTAAGAGGAAATCAAGAGTTGAACATTTAACCAAGGAGCCCCATATTTGAACCATATTTGAAATATTCAAATGCATGAGTACTCCCCTCACCCTGCCCCATGCACAATTAGGTTGACCAAATGACCTATGGGTCCATGATAGTTGTGGTTTCATCACTTGTCTGGCTGAAATTATTAATAGCTTGCCCTTCCACTCTCAAAAATGTCCTGGATGGATGACAAATTATGTGACCACCCTTTCCACAGCAAGGAAAAATGTCCCTGGCCTGGAAATATTCTGTAGGGACAACCTGGCTACCAAAGATGTTCTATCCTTTTATTCAAATTAGGATTTTCTCATGCTTCTCTTTCTCCTGGTAAGCCCTCTGAGAGATACCTGTCAGAGGAAACTCCATGTTTTCCTATTCAGAAGTGTCAATAAAGAGCAGAAAACTTTTCTCAGACCAAAGTTCATTAAAGTTACTCTAAATTATGGGGCGCCTGGGTGGCTCAGTCGGTTAAGCGTCCGACTTCGGCTCAGGTCACGATCTCGTGGTCCGCGAGTTCGAGCCCCGCGTCGGGCTCTGGGCTGATGGCTCAGAGCCTGGAGCCTGCCTCCGATTCTGTGTCTCCCTCTCTCTCTGCCCCTCCCCCGTTCATGCTCTGTCTCTCTCTGTCTCAAAAAAATAAATAAAAAACATTAAAAAAAAAAATTAAAAAAAAAAAAAAAAAGAAATAAAGTTACTCTAAATTAAAAAAAAAAAAAAGAAGAATGTAGGCATACTCTCTATCATTTGGATGGTCACAATTAAGACTGCTGTGCTCAAGGTGTTTCTGTTATCCAGTTAAGATTAAGCAGTACTGTTATAATATCTGGGACATAATAACTTAAGAACACTAAAGGTGTTCTTAGTATATATATGTCCCGTATTCATGAAAAGTTGGAGACAGAATGGCATCATAGCACGCCACAAAAATGAAGGTTTTACTTTAGTACAAATAGAGAAAATTAGTGGAAGAAGTGAGAAATTAAGTGATGCATGACAGCCAAGACAGTCTGAAATCCAAAGCCCTATACCTTACCAGTTAATACCATGCTCAGTTTTCAAGTGGCAACAGTTTCAATAGAACAGTGTCATCTGTGATTTTAACTAATGCTATTTATTTCAACTTTATTTTTCAATTTTGAAAATATAGGGTTTTGTGGATTTGAGAGTTATGTAAAACCATATGTATATAGAATTTTATACACCGTTCTGTTTCTTTTTAAATAAATAATAAAACACTGGAGCTTCAGAAAATGTTCTTGCTCCTTAAAAGGGGGCTCCCATATTACCAAAGTTTGAGATACATTACAGTGAAAAATATCATGCTTGGAAACAAAAAGTTGTTTTCTGAGAAAAAGAAATGGAAACAACCAGGCTTTCTGGCATATTGGCTTAAAAGAAATGTCAGTTTAGCAAAATGAATGTAATTGCCAAGAGTATGAAGTAACACAGGCATGTGCCCTCTCCAACCAGGCTCTCTCCTGTCTGCTTCTCCCTTGTCAGACACATTGCCTACTCAGACCTTACTCTTCTATTTATCAACTCTTCTTACACGTATTTTGGTTCACTATCGTCTATTTTCTTTGTTTAATATACACGGTATTAGTAGCCCTTTACCTCAATCTGTTTCAGCTCAGAAACTTTTCAAAAGAGAAGAGAATGGATTAAATAAAATAACGAGTATGTAAATACTTAGAACAACGCCTGAAATATAGTAATGGCTCAAAACATATTTAGAGACAATCTGTTTTACTCTAAAAATTAGGCAACCAAGATTTAGAAAGTTAGAGACCTATTTAATGTTACAGATAGAGTTAAAGGCAGAAATGGCTCCAAATCATATTTTAAAAAAAGAAAAAAGAAAAACTCTGGAGTAACTGATAAGTTTATGGAGAATAAGATTTTTCTATAGTTTCTGCAAGTGCCACTTTAATAATCTATTTTTTGACTGTCCTTGATATGCTGAAGTACAATTTCTTTTTCTATTTTAAGACATTCTCATCTGCTGTTCTGCCCTTGGATATTCCTTGTAGGTTTGAAGTATCCTCTAGAAGACAATTATGGATTTATCCATTGGCATTCCAACCTTATTATTGAGCCTATTTCATTTTAAAATTTTCCCACACTGTATGCATGCCTAAGCATGCTCATAATACAGTGGGTTCTCTATTTAATTTACATCTCTCAGTCCAATGCACAAGCTTTTGAAAATGATTTGACTATTCTTCCAATTCACTACGGAAAACTTAAATATTGCAGCCTAAAATATGCCTGTATTGTTTTCATGTAAGAGTGTAAGAACAACAAGACTATATTCCTAAAAATCTAGATCAACTTTGAAAAAAATAACAAGTCCTCTAGTAGAACTTCAGCTAATTCTAGAGTGGAAGTGCTGGCAAGTTATTTAAGGATATCCCAACCAATAAGCTGGGACACTTCATACATTGTGATGTTAGGTTTCCTCAACCTGAGTATTCAAATTTTGATGAAGTTAAAGAGGATGTAATTGTGTGTCTGTGTGTGTGAAAGAGGGTGACAGTGAGAAAGATACAGATCTCAAAGCAGGAGGACCTAGCATGAAATGCTAAGGGCTCAGGTTTCATCCTGTAGGCAACAGGGAGACACTGAAGAATTTTAAACAGGGTAATGACATAATGGGATTTTGTTGTCAGAAGAGAACTTCAGCAACAAAGAAGAGTGGACTGTGTTCCCACCAACAGTGCAAGAGGGTTCCCGTTTCTCCACATCCTCTCCAGCATCTATAGTCTCCTGATTTGTTCATTTTAGCCACTCTGACTGGAGTGAGGTGATATCTGAGTGTGGTTTTGATTTGTATTTCCCTGATAAGGATCGACGTTGAACATCTTTTCATGTGCCTGTTAGCCATCCGGATGTCTTCTTTAGAGAAGTGTCTATTCATGTTTTCTGCCCATTTCTCCACTGGGTTATTTGTTTTTCGGGTGTGGAGTTTGGTGAGCTCTTTATAGATTTTGGATACTAGCCCTTTGTCCGATATGTCATTTGCAAATATCTTTTCCCATTCCGTTGGTTGCCTTTTCGTTTTGTTGGTTGTTTCTTTTGCTGTGCAGAAGCTTTTTATCTTCATAAGGTCCCAGTAATTCACTTTTGCTTTTAATTCCCTTGCCTTTGGGGATGTGTCGAGTAAGAGATTGCTACGGCTGAGGTCAGAGAGGTCTTTTCCTGCTTTCTCCTCTAAGGTTTTGATGGTTTCCTGTCTCACATTCAGGTCCTTTATCCATTTTGAGTTTATTTTTGTGAATGGTGTGAGAAAGTGGTCTAGTTTCATCCTTCTGCATGTTGCTGTCCAGTTCTCCCAGCACCATTTGCAAACTGGTGCAGCTGCTCTGGAAAACAGTGTGGAGGTTCCTCAAAAAATTAAAAATAGATCTACCCTGTGACCCAGCAATAGCACTGCTATGAATTTACCCAAGGGATACAGGAGTGCTGATGCATAGGGGCACTTGTAGCCCAACGTTTATAGCAGCACTTTCAACAACAGGCAAATTATGGAAAGAGCCTAAATGTCCATCAACTGATGAATGGATAAAGAAATTGTGGTGTATATACACAATGGAGTACTACGTGGCAATGAGAAAGAATGAAATATGGCCTTTTGTAGCAACGTGGATAGAAATGAAGACTGTTATGCTAAGTGAAATAAGTCATACAGAAAAAGACAGATACCATATGTTTTCACTCTAATTTGGATCCTGAGAAACTTAACAGAAGTCCATGGGGGAGGGGAAGAAAAAAAAAAGAGGTTAGAGAGGGAGAGAGCCAAAGCATAAGAGACTCTTAAAAACTAAGAACAAACTGAGGGCTGATGGGAGGTGGGAGGGAGGGGGGGGTGGGTGATGGGTATTGAGGAGGGCACCTTTTGGGACGAGCACTGGGTGTTGTATGGAAACCAATTTGACAATAAATTTCATATTTAAAAAAATAAAAAATAAAAAAGAATTCGAAAAAATATATATTAAAAAAAAGAGTGGATTGTGAAGTGTAAGGCAGGAGGTAGGAAAAAATTCAGTAGCTCAGGTGGGCTTAACTAAGGCAACACCAATGGTATTAAGACAGAACAATAAAAAAGGGTAAAACTTGGTTATTATCTAGAGGTAAGAGTGAAAAAAAAGGAAAGAGAAAAACTGAACACGACTCCCAGGTTTCCAGCTTGAGAAGCCAGATGGATGGAGGTGCTTCTAAATAAAACGAGAAGTATGCATAGAGAAAGATTAAGGACATTCACTCAGGTGGCCATAATTTTCTCAAGAAACTAGGAGGCAGGAGATCTTCTGAGGGAGAAGAGGAGTGTTTATCTAGAAAAATTGTAGACAATAGTGGAAGTTCAGGAAAGTCACTAATGGGAAGGGAAAAGGAAGCTGGCTCAAGAATAGCCAAAGTTAGGGGCGCCTGGGTGGCGCCGTCGGTTAAGCGTCCGACTTCAGCCAGGTCACGATCTCGCGATCCGTGAGTTTGAGCCCCGCGTCAGGCTCTGGGCTGATGGCTCGGAGCCTGGAGCCTGTTTCCGATTCTGTGTCTCCCTCTCTCTCTGCCCCTCCCCCGTTCATGCTCTGTCTCTCTCTGTCCCAAAAAAAAAAAAAAAAAAAAAAAAAAAAAAAAAGAATAGCCAAAGTTATTGAGCAGTGTAAAAGTCTTAGGGGAGGCAGGTGAACATGAATCTGTAATGAAATTAATCTGCACAGGTGTGTGAATATGTAATGAGATCAATCTGCACTACTATATGGTTTTCTTTTTTCTCAAATAATGCTCGGCCATCTAGGTATGACAGAGGCAGATTCAGGGACTACTGGACTAATCCAGAGTTGCAATTTTAAATATCAGAGGCAGCTGAATCCAAAGAACGGGGAGATAAAAGCACTGTTCGAAAAAATTTTTAAGGCATCAATCTTAGTGTTTAGTATGATAGGAAAGGAGAACAAAAGAGGAATGAATAGTCTTAAGGGAATGAAGCTTTAAAAACTACAGGTGTCAAGGAAACTGGATTATAGGTGTTCTTTTAGTGTTTATTTACTTCTTCAGAGAGATAGAGGGACAGAGTCCCAGCAGGGGAAGGACAGAAAGAGAGGGGGACACAGAATCTGAAGCAGGCTCCAGGCTCTGAGCTGTCAGCACATGGCCTGACATGGGGCCTGAACCCATGCACCATGAGATCATTACCTGAGCCTAAGTTGGACGCTTAACCGACTGAGTCACTCAGGCACCCCACAAATTGAATTATAGTCTTACTGAGAATAAGAGAGTAAAAAAGTTGGAAGGACAGGGGGTACTGAGATTAAATTTTCCTAACTACAGAAATTCTAGATCTGTGCTGTCAAGTATGGTTAGCCAATAGCCACAGTGGCTACTTATATTTAAAATAATTAAAAAATAGATTATGTTCTTCTGAAGGAAGATACCATATGTTTTCACTCTTATGTGGATCCTGAGAAACTTAACAGAAGACCATGGGGAAGGGAAAGGGGGAAATAAAAGTTAGAGAGGGAAGGAGGCAAACCATAAGAGACTCTTAAAAACTGAGAATAAACTGAGGGTTGATGAGGGGTGGGGAGGAGGGGAAAGTGGGTGATGGGCATTGAGGAGGGCACCTATTGGGATGAGCACTGGATATTGTATGGAAACCAATTTGACAATAAATTTCATATTAAAAAAAATTATGTTCCTCTGTCACATTAGTTACATTTCAAGTGCTCAGTAGCCATGCACGGCTACCATACTGTCCATATTGCACAGGTCAGGTAAAACACTGCCAGCATATAGAAAGCTCCATTGAAGAGTGTGTCCCTAGATAATGCCAAGTTTTAGAAAATGCCCAAGAGTGTGAGCCTCTGAAGACAATGAAGACAAAAGGCATTGAGAGAGAGGCAGTAAAGGAACCAGAAAGGCAGGATATTGGATGGGCTTTCCATAAAGGTGTTGAATTCAGCCTTTGTCAGGAGTTCCAATGGAGAAGATATGAGCTAGACACTAAAGTCCTCAGTGAATGCAGAGTGTTAGCAGGTAGATGAACACAAAACCTTTGTATGGAGTTGCAATGTGCTTCCTAATGACAGTGTATCCTAAAACCCTTTAGGCCTAGTGTAGTGTCCTTTATTTGTGAAACACACTTGACTGACTCAATCTAGACCCTATCCCAGAGTGATATTCCAGATCCTACTGAAACCTCTCCTGAACCATTCTCCTTGTTCAAAAATCACCTCTTCTGAAGCTCCATCAACTTGCTTTGGCCGACTCAACACTGTAGGGTGGAAAAGAAACCTGTTAACCCTATATAGTCAGGTTAACTAGGTAGTTGAAAATAATGTGCCTATGGGCAGAGCTCTAGTTTCATATAAAACATTTAGCAGAGATTAGCTATAGAATATATGACAAAAGCAATCCTTCTTAATTGAAGACCACAGGTAGTTTGTGTATGTCTATCCTGCTTATTAAACACATTTGTTATAACTTAGGACTTACACTGAGGTTTTTTATAATTGAGTCAAGAGGCATATCTATCTCTCTTGGGATAATGTGTAGAAATGTATGGGGCGCCTGGGTGGCTCAGTCGGTGAAGCGGCCGACTTCGGCTCAGGTCATGATCTTGCGGTCCGTGAGTTCGAGCCCCATGTCGGGCTCTGTGCTGACAGCTCAGAGCCTGGAGCCTGTTCCAGATTCTGTGTCTCCCTCTCTCTGACCCTCCCCCATTCATGCTCTCTGTCTCAAAAATAAATAAACGTTAAAAAAAAATTAAGAAATGTGGTACAGCTAGTTGGCTATTCACGGCTATATCATACCGAACGATTTCCAGTAGCATCAGAGGTAATTGCCACCACCATGTTCTCTTTTTTCTTAAAAGTTGGGAGTTATGGGGACACCTGGGTGGCTCAGTCAGTTGGGCATCTGACTCTTGATTTAGGCTCAGATCATGATCTCACAGTTTGTGGGATCAAGCTCCACATTGGGTTCTGCACTGTGGGGAGGCTGCTTGGCTCTCTCGCCTCTCACTCTGCCTCTCCCCTGCTTGCATGTGTGTTCTCGCTCTCTCTTAAAATAAGTAAACTTAAAAAAAAGAAAAAAAGTTGGCAGTTATGAGCTTTAAGTCCACAGTAATCCATGCCTACTCACACCAGTTCATGAGTCAGCACTGGTTCCTTAGTCTTCTCATTTCTCTATCCCTCACCCCCATGATTAATGTTAACAGTGGGAGAAAAATACTTACTGTTTTGGAAAGGCTATTACACCTTGTTTGGATTAGTAACTATTAGTCTTTCTCTAACTTAATAATTGTAAATTGAAATAAGTTCAGTCCCCCTTTCCTATCACCAACATTAATCTCTCTTACTTCGTCCATTCATGTTAACACCTGCAATTTTACTCCTACTTGTTTTTAAGAACTAGAAAGAAGCTGGGTCCTGCTTATTTTTCAATAGGCTATACGTTTTTAGTCTCTGTTGATTCTCCTAGGTTGTACAGTTATTTGTGTGTAATAGGCTCTTCCATAGCAATATGCAGCAGAAAATTCCTTTTGACAAGCCATAGCAAGCTTAATTGAGTCATGACGTATGCCATCAAATAGCTTCCAGGGAGGCAAAAAGCCCTTTTTCTAAGGTAGCATATGACTTCACCGGGTTTCAACATGACTATATGATCTCACATAACTAAGGAAATTACTTTTTTTCATTTGTGAAGTTACAGGAATGACATTTGATTGAGCTAATTAAATTTTAAAGAGCTCTCTGGTCTACCAGGCTTTCTTCCTCCTCAGACTTAGAGAAACCTATTTTTAAAAAATCTTAGCATTAAATTACAGGTCAATTTTTTAAAGTTGTGTTTGGTTTTTTGTTTTTACTCCATTGTTTAATCAGCCCCTAATTAGAATCTCAAATCAATTCTTGTTAAATTTTCATCTTATTTTAAATGTCACACAGTAAGTAATATTAATAGAAACTATTCTGTTAAGATAGCGTTTCTGATTCTCTCCCATTGACTTTGCAGCCTGAAGCCAATCCAAATTCTGACATTACTTGTAATGTTTTCAGGACAGATGCTGTTAGGGCTTTCAGCACAACTGGTAGGATATCAGCAGACGTTAGTTAACTTGTGAACCTTCATCTGAATATCCTTCAGATACCCATGGGATCTGGGTGATATTATAGCTCCAATGTCAGCCTGAAAAGTAACAGCAGTAATGGGTACCATCCTTACTTCCTCCCCACTGCAGCAATAAGGCAAGGAAGGGAGATTGTAAACCACTGGTTTGAACCATATAAATGGGTTGTGCTATCTGTTATATTTGTCCCCAAAGCCAAATTTACCTAACACATAATGTAAGTAGTCCCATTCAATTGCATCAAAGGACTTCTTTGCATCTAATAAAACTGTTGCTATTGGTTCCAATTGTCTCTTTGTATTCCAGGAGAGTTGCATTAGCCTATGCAGATCATCTGATGCTTATCTTCTAGGTATAAAGCCTTCTTAAATAGGGCCTATTAGATTTGTGATTACTTTATTTAGTCATGTAGCAAGTGTTCTGGTACCTATTATGTTACACCTACTCACATTGTAGGAAAGGATATTTTTTACAATACTGCTAAGGGGGTAACATGCAATCTTGAATATGAAGCTATATGGATACACATAATAAGATAAAGGACTGTATGCCGCCTTGATTCCAAACCATAGATAATATCTAATGCTTTAAAAATTCAGTATAAACCATTTAAATGCATTACATTTATTCACAGTCTATTTCTGAAACTAGTGGCTATTCAGTGTGCTGAAGGCAGAGAGAAGTTAATGTGTTGGTAAGCAACCTAAATTTTTATAAAGCTATTTTGAAAGTAACTCAATGCCACAGAAAGTAATATCAATTACTCCTTGCTTTTCAATTGACATTGCAGGGATGCTCCAAATTTCTATTCTTCAGTTCAGCATCTGCAAAGAAAAGGAAGGCACAGAGCACCTCCATGGGAGATTTGTGGGTATGGCAATCAGAAGTATTTTAGAACACACCCTGAAGACTCTAGTTTTTTTCCAAGTACCGATGAACCTTTGATGCTCTGTGACTAAAGAATTGCATACAAGTGAAAAACTGAGTGATGGAGAGTAAGGGAGGGCCAGCTGATAAATTTGGGGGTTCCTATAACCTATGTCTTGTGAGACAGCATAGTGTAGGTTGAAGGGCCTGGGCCTTTGGATCTAGTTTTCACCTTGGCTCCATTCTTTACTTACCAGAATAGTACAAACGGCACTGAGCTAGGGTTTTCTCATTCACATAAGGCAGTTACAATACTCACTCCTCAAGTTGTTTTGAAGATCAAAAAAGGTAACATGTATATAGAGAACTTAATAATATTTGATGCTCCACAAATGCCAGCTGCTTCATTATAATTAATGTTAATAATAACATAAGTTATACACACACACACACACACACACACATCTCTATTTGCATTTGTCAGTAATCACAGGAAGGTCAAATCCAATGGCACACTGAGTATTCAGATTAGGCTTCATGGCAGCATAATGGAAAAATAATGACATTCAACAAAGTGCACTGTGAAAATTTACTTTGTGATTAACCTACACAGAATAAATGCACTTTTAAATCTATAATAACTGAAGACAGGGTTTCAAACTGAAAAAAAACAAAACAAGCACAAACTTAAATAAATAAATAAATAGTAAGTTTTCCATTATCATTAATTTTCTGTATTAATCCAGTATATTTCATTGAGTCCAAGAGATCTGGTTTTTCATTGTCAGCTATAGGAAACTCGTTACATATGCTTGCAAATTAAAAACAAACAAACAAACAAAAAAACCAAAGAAACATACCAAAGAAAACCAGTTAATGAGCAGTCTGTAGTTTAAATGCATAGAATATAGTAAACAAATTCAAAAAGATTCAGCTTCAGCAGAATTTTCTATTTCTATAGTCAGTTTATTTTTTTAAGTTAATTTCCAAATAGATATTCTCTTTTGAAGTATGCTGCAGAATTTTTCTTAATAGTTGGAAAAGTACATTTGGACTCTAAGTGAAATAATTTCTAGAGAAAACACATGATCCAAACCTGAAGCTAAAATCCTAAGTTCATATACAGAAATGTATACAAGATTCCCAGATATATGTAAACAGACAGAGTCACTCAGTAAATGGTATTGGGCTCTGGTAATAGTATAATCCACTCTCATTAGGCATCTCCCTCTTGTGCATTGATATGTGACATCATACTCTCATATAACATTTCATAGAAGAGTGAAATAAAAAGCCCCTCCAGATTGCAACGGTAAGATAATCAGATTCTGTAGTGCTCATTATGACTGCAATTATGTAACAAAACTCTCCAAATATAGTTCAGTTATTGTAGTTATTAATCATTCTGGTTTTGTTTCAAGTACTTGCTTTATAGCCTGCTGGATAGACTCCATTATTCTACAACCTGAATGTCGAAAGTCAAACTTGCGCATGTGAATCTGCTGTTCTAACAGCCTTTCAACATAATTTACCCTTTCAATTTGTATTTGTGAATACAAAAAAAAGTGGAGAAATAAAGCTGGTGTCAATAGAGTCACTGACCTTTGCAGTAAACAGAAGATAGTCCTTAGCAGAAAACAACGTGGCAAATAAGAAACCTATTTTCTAGAACTAGAAATAGTGCTGCTTAAGAAGTTAGTCTCAGAATTCTAATCAGTTCTTACAGAAAAGGATAGGGGGTGGGACTTCTGAAGAATCTGTATATTTGATAAGAAGAAAAATTATGAAAGGGCCAGGAAATGTGCATTTTTAAAGGTTCAAAGCACCAACATCATGGATAGAATGTATTCCTAAACACATTATGCATAAAACCATGTATTCTGACTAATTTAACTACAAAATGCCAACTAAAAGACAGGAGATGTATTATACAGAACAAACACCATCTGCAACACCTTAAACCAGTGCTATAGATGTATTTTCGGGAAAAAAATACACCTGGAAAATTCTCAAGCCTAAATTCTGAGATGCCAACTATTAACTAAATAGAATTCCAAACAGACCCAGGGAAAATGACTCCATAATTATTTAAATGTTAAAACAGAAAGAGCTCAGGAAAACAAATAAAATAACACATTGACATGGTTTACAAAATGCAGGTCACCAATTTCACGTAGTCCATGATTTTTTCAATTTGGCCACATACATTGGGCCCCAGGCTTTGCCCTTATCTGGTATCACCAAGAGTCCACATTCCTGGCCAGTGGGAGCAAATGTGAAGTCTTGGGAGCAAGTCCTTGCCATTTCCTTAATGTCCACGGGCATGATGTTACTGTAGGAGTTTAAAATTTCACTGATGACATCTTGATTTTCTGCCTTGGAAAGTGTGCATGTAGAGTACACAAGTAACCCTCCAGGGCGTAAGGCCTTAATTGCAGACCTGTGTGTCATCAGGAAAATGGAGAAGTTTGGTTAGATTCATTAAAAGAAACAGATGAAGTCACAGGTCAAGGAAGCTTATATACTTGAAACTACCCTTACTCTGATTCAGGCTGCAAGAACTTTGGATATTTTCTACCCTTACAACTATTTCTTTCTAATGTATCCCTGGATGACTTGAGAAAAATGACAATCAGGTTAATCAACATGGGAAAAACAGGCATTGTGTTTGACAGGTTCCTTGCTTTGTTTTTTCTTTTTCTTTTCTTTTTTTTTTTTTAAGAATAGGAAGATGGGTGGGGCACCTGGGTGGCTCAGTGGGTTAAGCATCTGACTTCAGCTCAGGTCATGATCTCATGGTTTGTAAGTTTGAACCCCACATCGGCCTCTGTGAAGACAGCTCAGAGCTGTTAATGTAATGGGTTTGTCTTTGAATATACTGAGTGGTACTAATAGGTAGGTGGGAAGAAAACATCTGAACTTCAGGAAAGGAGTTAAGGTTCAGTGATAGCTGAAGTCATAGTAGTAAATAGGATTTCCCAGGAAAAGAGAAGAAAATAAGTGGCCTGGGGTGCCTAAGTAGTTCAGTTAAGCGTCTGACTCTTGATTTTGGCTCAGGCCATGATCTCACGGTTCAGGAGTTCGAGCCCCATATCAGGCTCTACACTGATGGTGTGGAGCCTGCTTGGGATTCTATCTCCCTATCTGCCCCTCCCTGGCTTGCGCTCTCTCTCTCTCTCTCTCTCTCTCAAAATAAACAGACTTAAAAAAGAAAGAAAGAAAGAAAGAAAATAAGTAAACTAAAGACAGACACTAAGAGAATACCTACATTTAAAGGGAGGCAAAACTTAGAAAGGAAATAAAGGCAGCTTCACCAGATGAATGTGTAGCTTTGAGAAAATATGGAAAGGAAGGTGGTTTTTGTTTATTTGTTTTTTATTTCTTTTAGGGGAAAACTTAAACATAATTGTAAATGCAGATCCAGGAGAACAGTCCCGGGACTTCACACTTCAAATGAAAGAGTTATTAGCTTCAGAAAAGAGGGGTTACAGCTCTTCATATGAAACAATGTGGGAGCATGAACAGGGAACTAGGATGTTGGAAGGTAAACAAAAGTTCATGACACAAAGCCTTGATAATAAGAGGGGAGTGGGAGGTAAGGTAATCTCCTGAGAGAAAACTAGAAAGTCTTAGTTCTGCTGCTGTGGTGATAACCTCTGAGCAATTACTACTCAAGATTTTTTTTTTTTTTTTTAAGAAATCCATATTCTAGAGTCTGTACCAGATTTAAGTGTACAGACAGCCCCATGTCTCACATCTGTATTTAAAAAACTAGAGCACAGGCCAATAAATGAGGTTACCCACATGATCAAAACTAGTTCAAATTCTATTCCCTATTTTCAATTATTAAAGGATTGAAGAATTCTAATTCAAAACAAAGAAACTGATGACAAGGTTTTCTTTCCTCAAACCTCCTAGACACACTTAAACAGTAAGGTAAAAAATATATACATATGTATATTTTTAAGTACAGACTCAATACAATAAATAGGACAGAATTACTAACAAAAGATTTCAACACATTTCTGAAAGATGATATGCAGACAGGGAGTGGCAGCAGTTCACCAGAGTGGAGAAAGCCTCTCATGGTGAGGACAGCAGCCACAGAGGGCATAATTTGACCTGTTGAACTACAGAAGAGTTTGGGACCAGGAAATACCAGAGGTAATGTGATGGGAGTAAAAAGTGAAAACAAAGATACTGATTCAAAGCATATGTAAGAA
Source organism: Neofelis nebulosa (assembly GCF_028018385.1). Taxonomy (NCBI): domain Eukaryota; kingdom Metazoa; phylum Chordata; class Mammalia; order Carnivora; family Felidae; genus Neofelis; species Neofelis nebulosa. The sequence continues at coordinate 116,838,136 of NC_080786.1, forward strand.
ACCATGGAGGGGCACGTGGGTGGCTCAGTTGGTTAAGCATCTGACACTTGATCTTTGCTCGGGTCATGATTTTCTCTCTCTCTGTCTTTGCTCCTCGCCAGCGCGCGTGCGCTCTCTCTCCCTCTCTCTCAAAATGAATAAGTAAACTTAAAAAAATACATCACCATTAAAAAAAGAAAAAAGAGAAAGAAACCATACTTCCATATTTAGCAAGTCAAGAAGCCAAGAAAAAGTTGCAAAGTTTTTGTCTAAGGAAGTTGAATAAATTGTTTCGGGAGACCTAAGACAGTCACTGTAAGTGTTTGTCCCCGAAACCAAAGACCTCTACATTATACCTTGAGGAGAACCTCCAGGGTAACTGCCAGCTTCTCATAAAGTGACATCACAAGGCAAAAAATTCCACCCCTATAATAAACTTCCTAGTACTTTATTGTCCCATTAAATAAAAAAGTACAACCTGCCAGATAATTTCAGTTGAAAAATGCTTAAGCAATGTGTAAGAGCAAGAACAAAATAAACAAACAAACAAACAAACAACAACAAAATGGCCTAGGAAAAAACAGAAAATTCAGAAAACGAGACATAATAAGACCTAATAAATGCAGAAAGATCAGTAAAGATACAGCACCCACAGAACAGTAACACAATGCCATGGAACAGGACCAAGGAAAAGGCTCATAGGTATTAAATATATGTTCATCATGATAAAGAATATTTTGTAGAAGTGTTTGGAAGTTAAGGTTGAAGAAATCTTCTAAAAAAGTAGAACAGATTGACTGAAAATGAGACAAGTAAGGTCAAGCAGATCCAAATTTCAATTAACAGGAATACCAGAAAGGTAATACAGAGAACTGGTAGTGAGGGACATTAAATCAATGAAATAATAAGAGTAATTTCCAGAGATAAAAGCAGTGTTCATCAGTAGGCTAGAAAGAACTCATCAGTAGGCTAGAATTATTATTTATTGAGCATCTATTATGTTGTGCTTTGTTCTAGAAGTTAGGTATATATTAAAATAGAACAACAACAATTGCAACAACAATACCCTTTGCTTTCATGAAGCTAACATTCTAGCTGGGGGAGACAGAATATTAAAAAAATAATACCAATAGTAAGTCTGTCATGAGCTAAACTGTGTCCCCCCCCAAAATTCATTTGAAGTCCTAACCCCCAGTACCTCAGAATCTTACTGTATTTGGAGATTGGGTCTTTGAAGAGGTAATTAATTTAAAATGAGATCTTTAGGGTGGGCCCTACTCCAATATAACTGGTGTCCTTATAAGAAGAGGAAATTTGGACACAGAGTTACAGAGAGAAGACTACGTGAAGACGCAAGGAAAAGACAGATAATCTACGAGCCAACCAGAGAGGATTCAGAAGAAACCAACCCTGGGGACCCTGATCTCAGACTTCTATCCTCCAGAACCATGAGAAAATAAACTTCTGTTGTCTATGGTACTTTACAGTAGTCCTAGAAAACTAATACAAAGTATACACTCACCAAAAAACAACTTGTGAGTGTGTGTGTAAACAAATACATATATACACACACACATACATATAAACCATAAACCTAAACCATATATATGTGTGTATATGTGTATATGTATATATATACACACACACACATTTTCTCTCTCTATATATGTGTATGTATATATATATATGTATATATTTATATACACACACAACATATACAGTAAAACCTTGATTGCAAGTAACTTGTTCTGCGAGTTTTCCATGAGACAAGCAAACATTTCTAATAAATTTTAACTTGATAAATGAGCAATGTTTTGCAATACAAGTAGTACAGGATGCTGAATGTCACATGATCACAACTGAGCCAACGGTTCTCGAAATTCGCTTTGACATACAAGTGTTTTGGCTTACAAGCATGTTTCCAGAAAGAATTATGCCTATCAACCAAGGTTTTACTGTATATGGGTGTATGTGTGTTTGTG